>NW_026732626.1:0-32500 GCF_028476545.2 Physella acuta | reverse complement strand
CAGGTCTGGAACCTGCTGCACATAACAAAATATTTTGGCATCGGGTGCCGTCTCCCGTGAGATACATTCCCCCGTCCCTAGCATGCCGGGGCTGATTCGATAAATTCTCCCCTTCTATGGGGGACGGCTGATGGCGTGGTGTCCCCGGTAGGTTGTAGAACATTCTCGATGCCAGAATGTACGTAGACGTAACATATTTATGTATTTTATTTCTCTAGGGGGTAAGGGGGGGTGAAGGGAGGGGGTCTAAATTTTTTAAAAACATTTATCTTGTTTGTAAGAGTTATATGGTGTATGCACTGTTTATTTCAAACATTTTTCTCCGGGGGGGGGGGGGGGGGAATGAAGGGTGTGTGTGTGTGGGGGGGAGGGTCACTTGAAATACCTCCTATCTCTCTTTCCCTCACCCTAAAAAGAGATTCTTGCCTGAAAGAAACTGTGGATTTTTTTCTTTCAACTTTGTACTTTTTGGTTTCATGTTTATTCAATGAATATGTACGAAAAAGAAAGATTGTTATTACTTTCGTGGTTTCTTAACTAATCTTTGACTGGACAATTTCGTATTCATTGACGATTTTTTATGGGTGTATCTATTTTTAGAATAAGCACAGTGTAATGGACCCAACCAAGAATAGTCTCGAAATTAATCGAAATGCCCATTAAATATTTTATAAATCATGTACGATGCTATTGAAATAAACATGGTTATAAAAATCTATTTGATTTTTGTTGGACTTTGTATTTGATGTCTTTAGTATTTCTGGTAACTATACTAATTTTTCTTTTAAAGCCGAAAGTAATTCGGTTGTTTACATTTTATCACAGAAAACAAAATGACAGAGCAATGTCATGTGGGAAAAAAAAAATATTTAAAATTTTTTATCTACAAAGTTTTGAGAACAAATTACTATAAATTGGGGTTTCCAGAAGATCGATCACGGAGTTTCTGTTCAGCCAATCAGCGTTTGTCTTACTAAAGTGAAACTTCAAGTTAAAACTTTGGCTGGATGAGTATAAATTAATAGAAAAGTATCTTAAAATTCAACAACAACAAAAAAAATAAGAAAAGTTTCAAGATCTTCGGATTTGCTACTTTTATAACATTTGATTCTAAAAATATAAAATTTCTGAATTATATTCAGGCTCAAGTTTTTTTAACGCCCGCTCTGATGGCAAAGTGTAAACAATATCAACAATGTCAACAATAACGAGGGAACGGAGTGGTCTAGCTGTAGAGAGCTGTACTCACGTAAGTCTCGAGTTCGAATCCGGGTTCAAGTCAGTAGACCGTCCCTGAGTCCACCCAACTCTGTTGTGTACCTAACTCATGTTAGGGAAAGTAAAGGCGGCTGGACATAGTGCTGACCACACTATCACTTCATATGCCGAGGTCACAGAAACAAGTGAACTCTACTTCACTTGCCCTATAGCCCGTCAGGTTTGAAAGTGGAGTTTTACTTTTTTTTTTTTACAACAATAACGATGAAATAATTTTCGTCAACCCCTTAATATCTTTTTCCAGAATTATTTGTAGAATCCTGGATAAAGTTAAAGATTTAGAAGAAAAAAAAACACCAGCACCCGAAAGACGAGAGGACTCCATGTGAATTATTTGTTGCACTACGAAAACAGCATGAGCGAAAGCAATACAGCGAGACATAGAATAGACCCCCGCACCAGACATAGAATAGACCCCCCGCACCAGAGCTTTGAAACTAAAGACGGTGTAACTGCTGTACCACGTGATGTCTCACGCAGAGAGGCCGGGGTGTGTGGGTACAAGTGTGGACAGCGGCATCGTTTACTGGGTCAGCCAGGATTAAAATTGTGAAATGGGTTTCCGGCTTGTATTTAAAGAAAAAAAAAATGTTTTCAAATGTGTCCAGAAGGTACCAATTTGACCTGTTCTATTACTGAACCAAGCGATTGAATATCGCAATTTTTTTTTTAAATTCTAAATTTAACAACAACAACAATATCAAGTCAATCTCTGTGGAGCTTGAATGTGAAAAATGGGATCTTAATACATTTGATGTTTTATCTCACTGTTTTATTACTAAAAAAATTCTGAGTGTAGGACGTATAGCAATAACATACATGCTTACTCAGTGTTTCTTCCAGACTTTTACTCCGGGTGTGGGGGTGGGGGGGGGGGGAGGGAGGCAGGGAACTTGAGATTTTCGGGATGGGGGGGCGGACAATAGTAAAAATATATTTTTTCTATATAAATTCAATTTTGTTCGGGTGGAGGTGGGGCTGGAAGAAACACTGTGCTTACTGCGGCGCTGAGTCAAAAACTGAGTGTATAATCGTACAGAAGTCAATACATTACACGCTCATATACTTAGTCAACGGTAAACTTTTAACCTATTTATATGACGATAAAAGCCGATGCTTCCACTGACGAATCATACCCAGTACGATATTTGTGTAAAAAAAAATAATAAATTGAATTTCAATTTTTAATCAAAAATGTTTTTATTTTTATTTTGCTGCAATAAATCATATAATGTCGATACTTTTCTTAAAAATATACATTGAAAAAATTAATTTAAAACAAATCAGTTTTCACTAAATGATGTTTCGGAAATTACAAGGTTTCCAAGAAAATAATTATAACCAGCTCGAAAAAACAAGTAATTAAAAAAAGTCTAGTGACAATTTTAGCGCAATTTCCTTATGTTATCTAAAAATAGCTCTGTCGTAGCGTAAATCAAGAGCAGGGTTAGTAAAACCATTGGTTAGTTATTAAAACGTTTTTACATGTTTTATTTACAATAGAGTAATATGACTAAAAACCATTGCGCGCCCAGTTACCGAACGTGATGTCGCAGCCATTGAACGTGATGTCGCAGCCATTGAACGTGATGGCGCAGCTATTGAACGTGATGACGCGTGTGGTGTGGTTGCATAAAATGCCTACTAATTCGGTCCAAATTTTAATTAATTCAAAAAATTTGTTAGGACCGAACGAAAGGATATTTTTGAAAACTTTCTTCGGCAATATTGTTCTAAATTATAGCAGGAATCGATTGGTACATGTTTCAAGTCGCTAAGTGGTCTGGTTGCCGAGATATGGGCCAAAAACTGCTTTATTTTTAGGTGTTTTGGCTTTTCCGGGAAATCCATGAAAGAAACCCGGAATTTTTATGGCCTATGTTCATCCTCGTAACTTGCTTAACATAATTGCTTTTGGAACTAGTCATCGATATTGCTTCGTTGAGGAGGAGATACGACTTAAAGCTGCGGACACACATTCATCCATTCATCCATCCGTCCAGAAATGACGGGTTAATAAACGCAATTCTCCAGAATGGAAATTGCGCTAAAAATATCTGGCTTATTCCTTGAAAAAAGGCGGAAACAAATTAAAATGTGTCACCGGAAATGCAACTTTTTTCAAACTCCTGAACTTAAATAAGCGTTTTACTTTTATTAAAGAAATCATCCACGTTTAAAGAAAATTAACATCTTTAAAACAAAACAGGTTGACTTAAGAAAATATGAACAACTGTAGAAGATAATCCCCCGGTCTTCCGGTGCGAGCTTTTATTGACTTTGTGCTGTGAAGAGTTACAAAATCTTCACTAGAAAAAAATGTTATATTTGATAAGACATAATCTGTGGCATACAGCTTGTGCTGAGGTGTCAGGAGAAAGAGAAGGGGTGGGCGGGTAAGAGAAAGAGATGTTCAAGTACAAATATTATATTCCAAAGCACGTTCATGAAGGCTAATTTTAGATTTGGGTGTGAGTTTTTTTTCCCCTTGGCTAAGCTAAGCCTGCAAAATGCCAAAACAAAAATGGCACTTGTGAAATAATGAGCTTAATCAAAATTCTTTTTTTTTAAATTCATGTTGCGCTTGATTTTTTTTATTCGAACTTTATCGTAGACAGGAGAGCTATATAAACTACAAAAAGGTTAAAATGCTAATTATTACATCCAGTGGCATTAGCATAACGACCTCCTGGTGGTAATAAAGAGCATCTTCATCAGGCAACAATGCAGATGAAGTAGAAATAATCTTTTTTTTGGAGGGGGGGGGGGTATATCATCACATGTAGGGATAATGTTGTTAGCTTATGATTGGATAATGTGGTTATCATATAAACAGATAATGTGATTAGAACAATGGGTAACAGCTTTTCATTTATCCCCCCCTCCCCGAAACACTCATTTCGACGAATCAGATACCATCTATATGGTGATGGAGTCAGCTGCGTCAGTGAAAGCTTGGTACCATCCAAAATGGGATGGAGTCAGGGAATTTAGATGGAATCAGGTACCATCCGAAATTTGAAAGTCATTCTCTGTCGAGTCATTTTGTAATAAGCTATCGTTACCAAGTCACTCTGTAACATATTATTCTGTTTCAGGTCGATCTGTACCAGGTCATTCTGTACCAAGTCATTCTGTACCAGGTCATTCTGTACCAGGTCATTCTGTACCAAGTCATTCTGTACCAAGTCATTCTGTACCAGGTCATTCTGTACCAGGTCATTCTGTACCAAGTCATTCTGTACCAGGTCATTCTGTACCAGGTCATTCTGTACCAAGTAATTCTGTACCAGGTCATTCTGTACCAGGTCATTCTGTACCAGGTCATTCTGTACCAAGTAATTCTGTACCAGGTCATTCTGTACCAAGTAATTCTGTACCAAGTCATTCTGTACCAAGTCATTCTGTACCACGTCATTCTGTACCAGGTCATTCTGTACCAAGTCATTCTGTACCAAGTAATTCTGTACCAGGTCATTCTGTACCAGGTCATTCTGTACCAGGTCATTCTGTACCAAGTCATTCTGTACCAGGTCATTCTGTACCAGGTCATTCTGTACCAAGTCATTCTGTACCAAGTCATTCTGTACCAAGTCATTCTGTACCAAGTCAATCTGTACCAAGTCATTCTGTACCAAGTCATTCTGTACCAAGTCATTCTGTATCAAGTCATTCTGTATCAGATCATTCTATACCAAGTCAATCTGCTTTCAACATTTGCCTCAAGCTCTTCACTCTTCTGTTTGTTGGTTTCACCTCTGTTTAATTAAACAAATATTGTCCATGCAAGTTGTCTAACACCATCAAGATAACTAGTGTCTGCACAATGGTCTAAACTCTATTCCAACATGGATCTTCTATAAAAGTAAAGTTCCACTTTCGAACCTGACCGTCCAAGGGGCAAGTGAACTAATGATTCTTTGACCTAGCAGTGTTTACTTTCCCTAACATGAGTTAGTTACCCCATCAGAGCTGGGTGGACTCAATGACGTTCTACTGACTTGAATCCGGATTCGAACTTTTGGATTAGCAGCCTAGCATTATACTACTAGGCCACGCCGTCCCTGAATTCACTATACACGCTATTTAAATTCTACATATATTTACTGACCAGCACCCCTAACTCTACACCTATTGTCTGTATAGGATTGTTTAACCTTGATTTAAATATATATCGTTCACAACGTTGTCTAAATATCTATTCAAATATCTATTGTCTACACACGTTATCTAAATGTAAAAAAAAAATATCGATTTGTTGTCTATTGGCCTTCGTGTCCTGAGTTCAAGCTCTAAAATTGATGACGACATTTAATAAGAGGCTGAGTGTAATAAAGGCAAGTCTACATTTTCTAGCTCAGCCCGGTTTTATAAACAAAAACAAATCAAAACTAGCAAAGCTGACAGGCCGTGAACGTTTTAAACCTTTTTTTTTCTTTTTTTTTTGTAAATGGCAAACAAAAGAAGCAATGTCTAAAATTCCATTATTTACATTAATCTCAGATACAATTTAATATTGGACTTGACATTTCTGAAAACAATGTAAAAAATATAAATAGGCTAGTACAAGGAAAATTTAAACCAGTACGGCGTGTTCAATTACAACTTGAATCAACTTACAAATAAAAAGATGCACTGTGATGAAGGACATCAATATGCATGCTAAATTACAAAAGTATTAGAAAATGAACAAAACAAAAATACACAATCTATTAAGTTCTAGGTAGAATAACCAATAAAAAAAAGAATTTTATGCTTTAATCACAAAAACAAAAATATGTTTATTTGTGAACGATGATTTAATAAAGTTGAGTACATTATAAAAGACAAAAAAAATACTGAAACTTAGTGTTTCTCTTGAATCAGTCAGGGCAAAACACAAAGCAAAATCAAGAATTTCCGGCACAAATGTTACTAAACGCCAGATTCACTTGATTCCACCTATCTTTTTGTTTACCTCGGTCTCACCACCTTGTTTGGTATAAGCGGTCTAGTATGGTCACTGAACAACATACAGCCACAACCTTGAGCCCTCTTAGCAAAACCTGACTTTCAGTTTAACACGCGAGTGTAAAACATTTAGTCCACTCAGTCCCATGACGTCTTTGAACTATGTACCTGCTCCGATGTAAACGTCTTTGAACTATGTACCTGCGCCGATGTAAACGTCTTTGAACTATGTACATGCTCCGATGTAAACGTCTTTGAACTATGTACCTGCTCCAGTGTAAACGTCTTTGAACTATGTACCTGATCCAGTGTAAACGGCTTTGAACTATGTACATGCTCAATTGTAAACGTCTTTGAACTATGTACCTGCTCCATTGTAAACGTCTTTGAACTATGTACCTGCTCTGATGTAAACGTCTTTGAACTATGTACCTGCTCCAATGTAAACGTCTTTGAACTATGTACCTGCTCCAGTATCTACGTCTTTGAACTATGTACCTGCTCCAATGTAAACGTCTTTGAACTATGTAACTGCTCCAATGTTAACGTCTTTGAACTATGTACCTGCTCCAATGTAAACGTCTTTGAACTATGTACCTGCTCCGATGTAAACGTCTTTGAACTATGTACCTGCTCCATTGTAAACGTCTTTGAACTATGTACCTGCTCCATTGTAAACGTCTTTGAACTATGTACCTGTTCCATTGTAAACGTCTTTGAACTATGTACCTAATACAATGTAAACGTCTTTGAACTATGTACCTGTTCCATTGTAAACGTCTTTGAACTATATACCTAATACAATGTAAACGTCTTTGAACTATGTACCTGATACAATGTCAAGTTATTTGAATTATTTACCTGCTCCATTGTAAATGTCTTTGAACTATGTACCTGCTCCAATGTAAACGTCTTTGAACTATGTACCTGCTCCAGTGTCAAGGTCTTTGAACTGTGTACCTGCTCCATTGTAAACACAATTACCGACATCTCGCTGACAACCGATTTAGCCAGACCTACAAATTTACAGCACAGTGCTAACCACACTATCCCTTCATTTTCCCAGCTCACAGAAACAAGTGAACTCTACTTCACTTGTCTTTGGACCGTCAAGTTCGAAAAGGGAACATTACTTTTTACAAGCTTACGTTTTATTTTCCCTTCATACGAACGAAGCTTTTTAACCGCTGTCAAAGGAAAATTGTTAAACGGCCAACAGAAAGATCTTTAAAAATCCTCTGAATATTTAGATTCCATTAACTTGTCAAAACGTGGCATCTAAATCCCAATTTGTGTGTACGGGAGGGGGGGGGGAGGGCTGTGTTAAAGATATTTTAAAGCAATAATCCAACGCATTAAAAATACACTTTAAAAAACATTAACATCATTCGAAAAAGATTTCAGCATAAAACAACTTTCATGACAAATGTTTTAAATTAGATATTAAGATAAAAACATTTTTAAAAATATTTATTTTTAAAGTCTAACCACAATGATTTTAGAATGGTGTTGTTTGTTTTCACAACAAACTAGTAAAACGTTATTTTTAACCTATCTGTACTGGTTTTTTAAAATGTATCTACAGGTTTAATTAGACCTTTGAGAAAAGACTTGATAAGAACAGTTTTTTTTAAAAACGAAATACTTTTTTTTTTAGAAAACGAAAGAAACAATGAATAAAATAAAATATACACAATTTTAACTAATAAATAAATTTTAACGAAATCGATAACATTGCTCACAATATTAAAAACATTATTCCAAATTAATAACTGCCACTTAGAAGGTTAGTTTAGATTTTAAAATATCATCTTATACATTCTACAGTATTTTGATACTTTTTTGATGATTTTAAAAACTTGATTATTTTTTCGTCACCCCTGTACAAATTTCTCTAATAAAAAGCACTAGCACTTTAAAACTCGACCAGGACTGCCAAGAGATTTATCCTTGACCTTTTACTTCCGGTTGTCCAATTAGTTTTGAGGCAACTCATGTAGCATTGTAGGCGACTCGACAATGTGCATTGTGTAGCCTCGCTAATGATGCCGGGAAATGGCAAAACTTGGTGGCGAAGTTCAGGAATAATACAAGTCTTACAATAAAATTTAATTAGTGTATTATTAGTCGTTCATATATATATATATATATATATATATATATATATATATATATATATATATATATATATATATATATATATATATATATATATAAATATATAAATATATATATATATATTTATTTATATATATATATATATATATATATATATATATATATATATATATATATATATATATATATATATATATATATATATATATATATATATATATATAAATTTATATATATATATTAATATATATATAAATAAATATATATATATATATATATATATATATATATATATATATATATATATATATATATATATATATATATATATATATATATACATTAATATATATATATATATATATATATATATGAGAGTGTAGGGATAAAAGGAACAACAACGTCCCACTTTACCTACCTTTCTGCTTATATTGTCGTCAACTTTTACAAACAATAGAAGCAATAAAAACGATCGCGTGTCTGTATGATTCTATTTCAGAGGGTATCTCAGTTCAACAAACGGTGCTATCAACTACACGATACCCTTGCACGTCCGCGCCTTACATCATCACAAATCGCCGCATCGTGAGACCTTCAAACACGGACATAAATCATCAAAGTTTTAAAGAGACCCCCAGTATCAGAGTTTATTTCAGGCATTACTTAGGGGATGGTGGGTGGGGGTAAAACTGCCAACCCTCCTTCATATAGACTGACGCTGTATAAATCTAGCCGACTGAATTGTTAAATACAAATCGATTAACATTAAAACTCCATTATATTGTTTGTTGGTATCGCTATACCTGACTTTTAACCTTAACAGAAAATTAAAAAAAAAAACAACTACATAATAACAAGCTTGAAACGAACAAATAAAATACTTTAAATACACACCTTAAAGTAGGACAAATCTTGACCGTAACCAACATCTCTACCCTGACCGTGTTAACACAAGAGTATCAGTAAATTCGATACAGTTTTTTTTATATTCTCTTTGTGTTTGATCATCCCAAGTCGTTTGAAGTCTTCTTCTTCTTAGTTTTTAATTAAAATGTTGGACGGCATTTCCTCCAATACAATTAAATATCACGAATCCGCATATTAAGCGCCATTTGTCCTGTTCATTCCGACTTCATCTGGTTTTTGTTTTGCTCTTAAGGATTCCCCAACAAAGAACAATCTGGAAAGGCAGCAGATAATTCATTTTGGAGTTTTCTCTCCTAGATGGGTTGCTGTCCCTAGCTAACATCTGCCGGGGGATCCGAACTCGAGACTATTGGTGCAATCAATCATACGCTCTTTCGCCCGACCATTTCAGTTACAGCAGAGGCGTCGCGAGGCAGGTGTTGTGGGTTCGGATCGCATCGGGTGACATCATTAAGGGGGTGACACCAAGTAAAAAAAAATTCAAAATAGATAATAAGAAAAATTTATTTTGTCGGTTCAATAAATTTTTGTTATAAATTTAAAAAAAATGTAATTACAAATTGACGATAATGGTTGCGGGGGGGGGGGGGGGGAGGGGCGACGGGGGGCGACACCATGTTGCAATTGTAAATATATATATATATATATATATATATATATATATATATATATATATATATATATATATATATATATATATATAATGTGTGGGTGTGTGTGTGCGTGTGTTTGTGTAACATACCTTTTATCCATTTGGTGTGAGAGAGACGGGGGGGGGGGGGTGACACTATGAAGTGCCGCCACCGAGTCACGGTAAGCCAATGCCAGGGAAAAAAATAAACGAAATACGAAAATAGCCTCGCTTCTCGTTGACAGCTAAGTCCAAGAGGATACACAAAAGGATATTTTAGGAATAAAAAAAATCAAAATGTAATGTAAAATTAAATGGAATTCCCGAAGTGTTAACGAGGATGATTCTAGAAGATTTTATTGTGACAGAAATAATTAACGTTATTTTTTTAAATTTAAATAATTGCGACCCTCGATATCAAAAGACGAAGAACAAATAAGGTCACGGTGTCATGTCCTGCTTGCCAGGGGCGTTAATTAGAAGCCAGCGGTAACTCTACAGCGCTAATGTCGACTGGGGGAAAAGAGTGCTCGTTATTTGCAGCTTAGGCGAGCGAGCTGTTTCCAATCTATGGGCGTCGACGGTCAACACACATCGTAGGACAAAGCAGTTTTCATTGTCATGGAGAGTATGGTGACAGTGAGGTCAAGAGGTCAAGTGTGATTAGACTTTGATGAGTAGTTTACTTTGTCAAAAAAAAATTATTCTTAATTTGGAAAAGTATTACACAATATTAAGTTGACAAAAAGAATTCTAGAATAAGTATGACGAAATATATTTAAGTAATTTATGTAGTTTAGAAGCGAATGGTGTGGGGGTGGAGGGCAGTGTTTCTTCCAGACTTTTTTCTCCCGGGGCGGACTAAAATTCCGGGGGGGGGGCACACTGTTAAAAGTATATATTTTCTATATTAATTCCATTTCGTTCGGGGGGGGGGGGGGTAGACTTTATTCGGAGGGGGGGGGGGGCAGAGCCCCCCGAAGAGATGCCTGGTAGAAACTCTGGTGGTGGGGGTGGGGAGGAATGAAACAATAACTAGTCTGAGGTTAATTTTACATAATCTACATTGATTGATATATCTAGACACAGAGGCGAAAAAATGGAGGAAAATTTACTGGGGATTTTTTTTTATACGAAAATTGACTAACAAATGTTTGTGTTTTCCATTTACCATTTTTAAGTTCATGGTTAAGACTGAAGACAGTGTTGTAGTATATTCAAAATAATTAGTGTTTTTTTTTTACACGTTACTTTAAAAATATTTAGTTTAAAAATACTTTTAAGTGATATTAAATATTTGTATGCAAACTAAACCAATTAAGATTTAAAATAATTTTAAGCAAATTTTTGAAGACATAATATACAATCAAAAATATGTAGATGAAACATTTTAAAAATATGTACATGAAACATTTCACATGAAATATTTAGAAAAAAATGTTGAGGCAAATCAGTCTAACTCATTGGTCGGCAACCTTTTGAGACGGAATAGACGAATAGACAAAAGTTACAGTCTACAAAATTTAATTTTTTTTAAAGAGCCACTTACATTTTTAAGTGCACTTCAGTAGTGGAAAGCATGGAACCATTGCCACGGGGCTGGCCACAGCACAGTTGTGTGGCTGGGCCTAATGCCCAGCGGCTGTCAGCTGTCCATATACGCTCTACTCCACCTATTCTCATTGTTTTTATTTTATTTAAAGTAATTTTGTTTTTGCAGTATAATATGTTTGAGTTTTGTAAATAAAATAATATAATTATTCTGGAACTGGAGAGCCAAATCTTATACGATGCAACTTTAAAAAAATGTATTTAAAACATAAAGGTAAATAATATTTTTTTGAACTTAGTAAACTGTTTAAATAAAAGGGTAAACGTTTTTAAAAAAATGTATTTTTGGTTGACCAGTAATGTATGTGTGTCATCCACCACCAACAGCAGACGATGACATAGACTTTCAGACGACCACATGCCCTGGCACTTCCGGTGACAACGGATTAACCAGGCGGTCAAACTAAGCACCGGACCACGTGACCTCATAAATAATGCAGTTCTCACACCCACACGCATCGATCGTTCTGGAAAGTCGGAGAGAAATTTATGAACCTCTAAGTATCGGTGAATGAGGTAATCATGGTGGGGACTTAGGGGGGCGGGGGTGGGGTGGGGGGGGGATTATGGCGCCAGCTTTGTGGCTGGGGATCTCTTTAACACGGCTGGTTAGCTGTGGGAATTTGTCTTCTTTGTTGTCTTTGTCTTCTGTCTGTTCTTTATTGGGCCTTGGTGTTGTCTGTCGTAATAAGACAAAACAAACTGTAATGAAGCCTAAACAACCCATAATAAGCCAAGAAATAATATATAAGTAGTCGCTCTCTCTATCTCTCTCTCTCTCTTTATATATATATATATATATATATATATATATATATATATATATATATATATATATATATATATTGAGACGGTTCTCATAATGATTAATCTAAAATGCTAAGTGATGATTGAATTGTTTTTTCAAGTAACTACATAAATCTAACAAAAACATGTATAAAAATATGGGACGGCGTTGTATAACTGTAGAGAACTAGACTGCTATCCCAAAATTCGGCAGTTCGAATCCTGGTTCAAGTCAGTGGAACATCGCAGTGTTCACCCAGTTATGGCGGCATGACCTAATGTTGACGACTCTATTCTTTCATGAGCCGAGATATCTGAAACAGATGAACTCTATTTCATCTGCCCCATGTGTCTTGAGGCATGAACGGGAAAAGATTATGTATATAATAACCACGGCATCCTTGTGATATATGTGTGCAACTACAGAAGTTGATGTATTTATTCAACTACCAATGACACAGCCCATTATGGACATACTAGCTCTGCGTCTCATGGTGGTAATAAAAAAAACTACTTCGCATGTATCTATTTATGGTAGTATGATTAACCCCTCAATCATTTTCTTCCAGAAAACTAAATCATATTTTTTTTTACTTTTTATCCTAAGGAAGTAAAGCAAAATGACGGAATGATGAACTAAAACATGTCCCGCTCCCAGGGGAGACTACGGTTCTTCTGATTTACGATATTGGAAACCAGCCTGAAATCACATGGCAATAATCATCGATATTGCCATTTCTGGTAGTCGCAGAGCCGGGGAGAAGAAAACAGCAGAAGCCTTGGAAGTAATGTATCACCCCCCGGGGCAACAACCTGAGCAAAACCGGAAGCGGAAAAAAAATGTTTCACAAATAGAAAGTGAAGATGAGAAGTAGAAAGATCAAGTTTCGTTGTACTTGGTTACAATGGCGAATTTGATTATACTGGGAGATAAGGAAAAGAATGTTAAATTAGAATTCTAAAAAAAATGTTACAAGAGTTAATTAGTTCTAACTTTTTTTTAAAGCAATACAGGGTTGTTTTATTATTCCCTTTGTAAAATATAAAATGGCAAGAAGTATTTGTTTCATCTAAACAAATTAAGATAGCACTTGTATTTCTATTCCCGGTATTTTTTTTTAGTTTTGTCTTTTTCATAAGTAATTTAAAAAAATAGATTTGAGTTTCTTCTTGTTCTGGATGACCAAGACGTAAGGTCGAAAAGTTAATTTGTTGTGTTGTTTTTCCCCATCACACATAGAGTCTGTATATTCTTCTTAAATATTGTGTTCTTTCTATTAACATTTATAAGAAATTGTTGACCGTTAGAGGCATATTACATAGTATAATTATTATTTTTGTGGTGTATGAACATTTTAATTTTTTGTCGATTTATTTCATATATATATATATATATATATATATATATATATATATATATATATATATATATATATATATATATATATATATATATATATATATATGTGTGTGTGTGTGTGTGTGTGTGTATGTAAATGTAGGTTTTGATTTTCCAACCCATTTTGGCGCCCCCCCCCCCCCCCTAAGGTCGGCGCCCGGGGACATGTGTCCGCCCGCCGTCCCCCCTTCGCTACGCCTCTGTGATATGGAACTAGAATTATTAATGATATAAAAAGAATTGTTAATGATATAAAAAGAATCATTAACGATATGAAACTAGAATTATTAATGAGATAAAAATGATCATTAACGATATGAAACTAGAATTATTAATGACACGACAATACAATGAGACCCGTCTGTCACCCCCAGGCGTCATTGAGACCGGGTGAAATTGACACCAATAATCGAAGGCTCTATTAGACTCGATTCCCTGTCACTCGAGCGCCACCGCCGGGGAAGGGCTAATCCGGCAAGGCGCAGGGGCCGACCGGCGACACTGATTTGACAGCAAGATTGGTGTCCCTTTAATCGCCAGGAAAAAATCCCCGGCCGAGGCGGACGTCGTTTGTCCGAGTAGGCTAAAGCCGGAGAACAATGTAGTCGAGATTTTTCTCATTACTCGCATCGCTTTTTTTTTAGTTTTAATTTTGCGTCGTTAACTACAAATGATAATCTACGACAAAAAGAATTGTATATTAGTGTTGATTAAGAAAACAAATTAGTCCACTGATGAGTAATTAGCATAGGCTGCTTCGCCAGAGCCACGTTGACCGTGTGTATCAGTAGAGATCGAGGTTATTACCGTGCTTCGTTTCGGCGCCCCCCCCCCCGCCCACGCCACGTTGCAAGTCTCCCCCCCCCCCCACCCGCTTAAGTAAATAATTTATATTGAAAATTTAACAAGCACTCGCCCTCCCTTGCTGACGTCAACTGTCTCGTGGCTATAACTAAAAGCGCCATCTGAACTCTCCATTAGCAAACTTGATAAATATCAATTTCTTTCTTCCCCCCCCCCCCCCCCCCCCCCCCCCGCCAACTGACTACCGGATATCAGATTTGAAAATACCAAATGGTACCAAAACTGTTGACTCTCTTGAGAGCCTGCCTCTCAACCCCCCGAGCTTCTTGGCTGAAATTTAATACGCTGTTGTCACGTGATCCTGGGATCAGAGCTCTTCAGTTTCAAAAAAATTATTTTTCATCACATCTTGTCAGGCCTATGGCTTTAGGGCGGGGCAAAGTCCAACGGGGAAAATTGCTTCCTTTGAATTAAAATCTGTGACAATGAGTCATGGTTATAAAGCTTCCAACTACAGTTGTATTCGGGGGAATGTTTTTGTTGTGTCGAGGATAACGTGGTCTAGTAGTATACCTTTATTTCAAACTTGTGAGTTCAGTACCTGAGTAGGGACTAGTCAAGAGTTCGAATTTGGACTGAGGATTTTATGTCGTTCCCTGGGTGGAATTAATGTCTAAAACAGGTAATTGGGGGGGGGGGGGTTAAAAGCATGGAACACACGTTTCTACCAGCTGGTAACTTGGGTGAGAGAAATGCTCGATTCTCAAAATCGTTCTACTGTTATATTAATTGGTAACTTTGGTGAGAGAAATGCTCGATTCTTAAAATCGTTCTACTGTTCTATTAATTGGTAACTTTGGTGAGAGAATTGCTTGATTGTTAAAATCGTTCTACTGATCTATTGGTTGGTAACTCGGGTGAGAGAATTGCTTTAATTTTTTTTTAGCGTCAAGAGCCTTATGGCTCATAATATGTTAACACGAAATACTTAATTGAGTACAAGGAAATATTCAATATTAAAATTAAGAACTTAAAAGAAGTAAAAAGACTTCTTCGCCTATTCAACTTAAAATTTAAACACAGGTTTAGAGAACTGTTATAATTTTAAACCACTCGCCAAAGCTTCATTGCTATACAAATAAAATATGTTAAACAGATGGTTTTCAAAAAACATAACAGTACTCGGTTAAATATACTATGATACATAAACATAAACATATAACCCGTAGGAAGAGCTATTTTTTTCCATTCAGAAATCCTCACCTACTTTCTACTTACGATTCCCAGAGTTACCGGCCCTTTGAATAGCTCCACCAGATTTCAAAGCATACTAAACATTTGACCAGAATGTGGGAGTTGTGTCACAACCCGCTGTCAACTTCCGGTCGTCGGAATACCAAAAGGGTACCTAATTCTGTTGAATAACAAATGGCTACCTACGATTGTTGAATAACAAAAGGCTACCTGTCACTCTTGATTAACAAAAGGCTACCTAGCGCTGTTGAATACCAAAAGGTTACCTAACACTGTTGATTAACAAAATGCTACCTAACAATGTTGAATAACAAAAGGCTACCTACGATTGTTGAATAACAAAAGGCTACATAATTCTGTTGATAACAAAAGGCTACTTCAAATTGTTGAATAACAAAAGGCTACCTAACAACGATATCGTAATTAAATAAGACACAGTTGTATCTCGGTAATCAAAGCGAAATATTCAAGACATGATTGTCATCCAATTCCCGGGTTAGGGGTGTGGGAGTTTTTGGATGGAAGTGGGGGAAGGGGGGGGGGGGGGGAATAAGGGGATTCTTGGTCAGCTTGATGAGAAACCAAAGTGTGATTTCACTTACGCAGAAAACCATCGCAGTTGGTGAAGAGTTGATTAAATCCCATTTTTATCGACACAATTATGTTTTCTGTGTGTTGTAAATACTAGCTGTAAACTTTAATTTTTGACACAATCCTATTTGTTACGGACACAATCAAAATTTTATTTACAGTTTCACACAATCAGATGCCTTACAGTGTTACACAAACATATTTTAATGTGTGACACAGGCACATTTTTATGTGAAACAATCACGTTGTAATATGTGACATTACCGTTATGAAATACCGTTTTGACCACTTTACCGATTTCAGGGATGAAAGATGTTCTCAAGGGGAGGAAGTAATTACCATGAGGTAATTAGGTACTCCACCAAACTAATTTTAGACACAAGTGCTCTATTTGAATGCTATACACTTTTTCGATTCCCGTTGGGTTTAAAAACTGCTCTGTCTCTACTTGGAATATATTCTGCACCTGTGTCTATCCTTGGCGTTGAAATATCAATTTCTGTTTATATTGCTAAACTTGTACTATGATACTAGAATACAATCTGCTTACATCGCTAGAAGCCATCACAATAACAACTGCTGAATTCATCGCATGTTCTATACAAGTGCTTCTTTCAGACATTTTTCATCGGGGGGCGGGGGGGGGTGGACTTCATATGGGGGGGGGGGGGGGTGCACTTAAATTTCGAGGAGGGAGGGAGGCAATATTTAAAGTATTTTCTATATAAAATATATTTTCTTTCTCGGCGGTAGGCTTGATTCGAGGGGGCTTCGCCCCCCCCCCCCGCCCCCCCCGAAAAGACGCCAGTAAAAACTGTTCTCTACTTCAATCACCAGTCTATGTCGCCCCTCCCCCCAACTCCAACCCGCCCCAAACTGACCACCAGAGACAACACCGTATCACTTCTATAACCAGAAGATTATCTGGGTATTACGTACCCTCGCCCCTGTCCAGTTTTGCATTTATATTGAGAAGCGACCGGGCCAAGCGTTTGGTTAATATTTGCGGATGTGATCATGGGGCCGCGTAAGCTTACGGCGAGATTCGCGGAGAGATACATGTGAAATCGTTCAATGAATTCAAATATTTGTTTTCTTTCTGGATTTGCATTTTTTTTAAGTCGTAATTATCACTTGAAATTCCCACCCCTTGCGACATTTAATTCGAGCATTTGAGCCCGCAAGATATTTTTTTCTGAGGAATTTTACTGTGTGATGTTATGCTGTGCAGTTGTTTTTTAAAAGAATTTATTGCTTCCCTTTTACTAGTACAATTAGAAACCAGGGGAGACAACGCATGTAAAATTTAATTTATTGGCCGAGCTAATGGTTGATGACCACCAATGACTAGTCAAAGTTTGGTGACCACAGTCTACTTGTTGTTTTAAACTGGCCATAATGTACCGGCCACTCATTTTAGTGGCCACACATTGTTGAGGGCCACTCTATTCTGGCAACATTTCCCATTCATACTGAGAACATTGTTTGGGCCGTTACCTTGGTCATACATGTTCTAATTATAGTAACTGCATGACCACAATATACAATCCAAATAATACTGGCTTCATTATACTGACCACTATACTGACCACTTTGTATTGCCCACACCATATTGGCCATTTTGTACGGGTCCAATTCACGATACTTAACCATGTTCCACGGCAACGACTGCATACACTACATCTACCCACTTCATGTGAAAATATTTTGTGTAAAGTTTTTGACAGAAGTCTTTTTTTTATCGCAAGTTTCTTTTGTGATGAGTCCTTTTGAGGTGATATTCTAAGGGTTCGCTTTGTGGGTAACATTTTGTCGCGGGTCGTTTTGAACAGGCACTAGGTGAGAACTAAGTTAGCTGCGGGGATGCTGTGTGTATGCTGTAGCTGAAATTCTTGTAGAGTACTATTTAATGTTTAAGGTGGAGAAAATGACAAACCACGCGTCAGAGAAGTTTGGAAATCAAAATCGTTTTATTAACAACTTGACCGTAACATCATTTGTAAATTACGAAGTCAAATACGATTGAAGCTTGATGGCTAAGCTCAAAACCTCAAATGTAAGGATTAGCCAGCTTGATGTAAGCTCTATATGGCTAACTGGTCACCTTAATAGTGCATCCTCTGAAAAAAGAAATGTACATCAAAATGTGGCTTCACCAAACTGTTTCAGTATTAAAAACGTTTAATTTTAGTGAGAGAGATATTTTGTCTGAGATATTTTATCCTGATATCATTTACCCGTGAGATAATTTGTCAGGGATAATCTTTCTGAGATCATTTGTTCTTAGATCATTTGTTATGGAACCGTTTCAATGACCTCAGCATACAGGGGAACAGTGTGTTCAGTAGTAATTGTCCTAATTTGATACAGGTACTCATCAGAGCTGGATTGATCCAGGGCCCTACTACAGACCAGAGCCCGAACTCAAGACTTTCGGGTTAGCAACCGTAAGCTCTACCATCAGACCACACCCTTCTTGGCATCAGGTGGGCCGCTATAATAATAAATATTTAAACAAGCGGTCCGCGCTTTTATTTATAGTGATATAAATAGTAGTGCATTAATATTTTTAAAGAAAGTATTTTTTTTTATTTAAAGTAACCGCATATTTATTATATATTTTTTAAAATTATTTTATATTTAATAAAAATTGTATTATTTTCTTCTTTTTAGTGAATTTATAAAAGCTTGTAATTACAAACGTTTTTATGTATTTATTATTTTCATCTTGTTCTTCGTTCTCAATCGTAGTGTTGGAATGGATTCTCACACAATTAAGTACCACGTATCATCATGTGATGCGCCTTTGGGCTAGTTGATTCCGTCTTTAACTTGCTTTTCTCTCCCACGTGTGTTTCTCTCCTACATGTGTTTCTCTCCTACATGTGTTTCTCTCACACATGTGTTTCTCTCCCACATGTGTTTCTCTCCTACATGTGTTTCTCTCCTACATGTGTTTCTCTCCTACATATGTTTCTCTCCTACATGTGTTTCTCTCACACATGTGTTTCTCTCCCACATGTGTTTTTTTCCTACCTGTGTTTCTCTCCTACCTGTGTTTCTCTCCTACCTGTGTTTCTCCCCTCATCTGCCCGGGGAGTTTTTGGAATTAGCAATCACGCGCTGTCCCCTAAATGCCGAGCACCCAACATCTTATTAAATAATGAGAGTGAAAGTTAAATGTGTATCGACATAAACTGATGTATGTGCTATTTTACAGCAGTATAAAATATTTTACATACTCAGGACAGTATTGCCGAGGAAAGCAAGTACATGGCCAAAATGGTAAATGTCCAAGGTGCCGTGCTGTCATTAAAAAAAGGAAAGATAGTCTGAATGGAGAAACTTTAACAGATTAAAAAAAATAATACCTATTGATTGTACATAGCAAGTATTAGCATTTTTTTATTATACAAATGACGTCACACCACTAGTAGATTGTGACAGTGGCGTCGCTAGGGCGCAGTGTTTCTTCCAGACTTTTTTCTCCGGGGGGGGGGGGGGGCACTTGAAATTTTCGGGGGGGGGGGGGGCGGTAGACTTTCTTCGGGGGGCGGACACTGTTAAAAGTATATATTTTCTATATAAATTATATAAATTTCATTTCGTTCGGGGGGGGGGGGGGGGGCGGGTCGGTAAAAAAAAATTTCGGGGGGGGGGGGGGGGGGGGTGTCTAAGCCCCCCCCCCCCCCGAATAGATGCCTGGAAGAAACTCTGCTAGGGCGGGTGTAACCCGGTGCGGTACCTAACCATGTCAACACCCCTCCCCCCAAATATATATGTACATATTTGTATGCATATATATATAAATAGATATATACATATATGCATATATATAAATATATTTGCGTATATATATATATATATATATATATATATATATATATATATATATATATATATATATATATATATATATATATATATATATATATTGTGTGTGTAGGTGTGTCTGTGTGCGTGCGCATACAACTGAAGTTGAATTGGCTAGAAAAAAATATTTTCCTAACAATACATGCTTATCTCTGTAAGTACCCTTACAAATACCTTCGACAACCAGAAATAGCGCCATGAGGGCTAAGACTGCGATGAACACAACAGCAGATTTCATCTCGGTGTAGTCCAGATAGTCTGCAGATTCTAGTAGTTTCGCTGGCTAGTGTCTAGTCCTTCTCTCCCTTAAACTAAAGCCTAATTTCCTTCACGAAAATTATACGGTCGAATCGATAAGTGATTAAGGAAATTTAATTAAAATTGATTCTAATGGAGAAACAAAATGGACAACGATTAGCAAATAACACCGTTTCATCACGTTATGTACAATAAATAAAAAGGTAGTGATCTACCCTAAATTTCTCGTATATTCTGTTATAACAATAAAGGGGAATGTAATAGAAATTGAAAATAGAAATAAAGAAGTTTGTGACAAAAATGCATTTTTTTTTGAGGAAGCACACAGGCCTATAAGAGAACATTTATTTTGAATATGCTTTATGAGAATATAGAATATTAAATTAACAAATTATGATATTCTATGGAGAATCGGAAATGGGTAAAAAAAAAACTTTTATAAGAATCGGAAATAGTTTAAAGTACTACTTCCCTTTAACCAGAAATTACTTATAATGAAACAGAATCAAGAGATTAGGGTCTAATACCAATGTATAAAATTTCGTTTACCTAACTGAAACGGTACTCAAGTTCTGGGTATTTTCTTCCAGGCACCTCTTCGGGGGGGGGGGGGGTGGCGAAGAAAGTCTACCCCCCCCCCCGAGCGAAATGGAATTTATATAGAAAATATATACTTTTGACAGTGTCCGTCCCCCCGGAAATTGTTGTCGCCCCCCCCCCCCCCACCCCCGAAAATTTCAAGTGCACCCCCGGAGAAAAAAGTCTGGAAGATACACTGAATGGAGTCAAGTACCATCTCCGGTATTATCGGAAATCGTTCAAAATTTGAGAGAAACCTGCGCATTTAATCTAATACTTGTATGTGAAATTTGGTCTACCTAATTTTAATGGTACTTAAGTTATCGGTTTTAAAGAGACAAGAAGTAGAGAAAGTACCACATATGGTTATGGGAAATCGCTCAAAAGTTGGTTGAAAAGCTAGAACTTGATACAATATTTACATATGAAATTTTGTCAGCCTAACTTAAACGGTACTCAATTTATTGTGTTTACACACACACACACACAAACACACACACATACACACACATATACTCACTCTCACATACATATACACACACACTTAGAGAGAGAGAGAGAGAGAGACAGGATTGCAAAACAAAGTTCATCCACCTCCGGATACTTGCCTTTGATAAAAACAAACATACGTAATCGAGGGAAATAATCTGTAATTATATTACCAGAAGCTGTTAATAATAAAGAGATTTTCAATATTGATTTTAAAAAATGGCAAGTTCATTTTTTAATTATAAATAACTATAGTAAAAAATTAACATTGATACATCAATGTCTTAATTTGCAATGGTCAATAAATTTTTATTTAATTTTGGAATAACTATTTAAATAGAAAACCATTAGATGTCTAGAATTCATAATGTATAAAAATGTACAAGATCATAAAATTTGTTAATTATTAAGCGTCACTCGTTTTCTGTCGATGCCAGAACTGCATTCTTCAATATAAAAGTTTTACATTTATCTAAGACTAGCCGTCCCGGCCAGGCCCTGCTCTGGCTTCTGTGAAAAACCTTTCTGTTAAAGACCATTACCTGTGTGTTTAGTAATCATCATAAACCCGGCATTGCCCACCCAAACTACAACCAACCAAAACAACAAAACGCAAACATAACGCTAACACAATTACAAATACAAACGAAAACAAAAACCTAACAACAAACCCAACCACAACCACAAACACCAATACAAACACAAAGAAAAAACAAACAAAAAAGCAAACAAAAACAAAAACCTAACAACAAACCCAACCACAAACACCAATACCAACAAGAAAAACAACGAAAAAGCAAACGAAAACAAACCAAATCCAAACGCAAAACCAATCAAAAACACAAATACAAACTCAAACAAAAAAAACAAACAAAAACGAAAAAAGAAAGAACAAAAACGAACCAAATCTAAACGCAACCACTAACGCAAACCCACCTAAACACAAAGAAAACACTAACGCGAACATAAACGCCCGGGGCGGAATCACCTGTTTTAGCTTAATGAACGACTATAGTACCCCAACTTATTCATAGTCTTTTGCACTCACTTAAACGAACGCGCCTGTTTCAATTTAATGAACAATTTTAATACTCCAAGCTTATCCGTAAAATACCTACAACATTTGCACTTGATCAATCCCAGCTAATTATGTAATTATTTTTTTCCCTACACCAAAACAAAGTAATAAAAAGTAAATTATTTTCCACTAATGCAATGGTTTTATAAAGGGAAGTAATTGTGTTTTCCTAATTTATCAAAGGGAAGTAAGTGCTATAGGACTAAATAAAGACATAATTAGAATTTTTGTAAAAGATGATATTTTTTTAAAACTTGTGTTTAATGAACATGCCGACAATTATTACTATAATTTTAAAAATGAAAATTATTTCCCAACACTTTCAATAGTAAGTTTTTAACTCATAAATTTAGACAAATGCGCACGATAATTGTCTAACACTTAAATCCATCAAAGACCAACGACAAACATATGCGTTACATACAGAACTGAGCTTTATATTAGATATATTTTGATTTTGTACACATTTATTGTGTTGATGTAAAAACCGCGTAATAAATCATGCTACACACTATAATATGAATGCTAGATAAATACATATCTACACTTTGTAAGATTCAAAATAACTCTCCCTCTAGAAAGACATGCGCTATTTACAAAGAAATATTGAATACGTTTGCCCGAGGTTTGGTCTAATGAGCAGCCAAACAAGACAATGGAGATGGTATAGGCATGTCACACGAACCAACGGCCTATCCAAAGCAATAATACAAGGCACGGTGCCAGGAGTGAGAAGAATGGGAAGGTAAAGATGTTACTGGATGGGGAACATCAAACACTGGACTAGGCTGCCTGTTGTAGAACTACTCACAGCCGCAGAGGACTGAGGCAGATGGCGGAACATTATGAGGAAATTAGCTGTTGTTGTCAAACTACCCCAGTATTTGGTTAAAGGGATGATCGATTGATTGATTGATTGATTGATTGATCGATTGATTGATCGATTGATTGATTGATCGATTGATCGATCGATCGATTGATTGAGTGATTGAGTGATTGAGTGAGTGATTGATTGATTGATTGATTGATTGATTGATTGATTGATTGATTGATTGATTGATTGATTGATTGATTGATTGATTGATTGATTGATTGATTGATTGATTGATTGATTGATTGATTGATTGATTGATTGATTGATTGATTGATTGATTGATTGATTGATTGATTGATTGATTGATTGTCAACCCGATATCAAATTGGATTATTTGAGCACCTTCAAAATCACAGCTACTAATGTGAGATAATCGCTGTTCGTGTTCACGTTTTATGTACTTCAGTACTTTCCTAAATTCTAACTATTTGATATATTTTTACCAACAATCGTAGGGCCCATTATTAATCTATATATATAATTCTCTTCTGGGAGATGTTAGAAAACAAGCTGCAAGCGCGCCTTGCAGTCCCCTCTCTTCCTCTCTATCACTACCACCCCCACCCCTGCATGGTCTGGTGAGTTTTAGTTCACGCTAAATGTTTACAATCATAGAGCCGGGTTTAGTGACGGCTATTAGGGGCAGATAATTTAGATTGAAACGATTTTAAACTTAGAGGAGGTAACTAAGAGGAGGCTGGTTTCAAGAGTGGGGGGGTGTAGGGTAGGGGTTGGGGAAAGGATGGTGGGGGGGGGGGGGATATCTTCCTTAACGACCCACTGAAAGTGTTTTAAAATAAATATGTTCAGTGGCAGCATTGGTACTGTCGAATTCACAAATTATAAATTACTGAAAAGTAGAAAATAAAACAACTAAAAAGCGGCAAATGATACGCCGCGGGTCGGCTCGTTTAATATATTTTACCAACATTTTACCATTATTTTACAGTGTAGGCGATATTCAAGTGTCCCTGGGACCGGAGTAACCCTGGCTGCCCTTCTTTTAATCCATCTCCTGACTTCCCTCTACCCTCTCCAAGATGCGTGGACACAGCCCCTCACCCCACCCAACTTCCACACACCCCTATTAACTTTAAAGAGACCAGTTTTAATCAACTTGGTTAATGAAACAATTGCCAAAGAGCGAAACAAATAAGACAGTTCATCGATGCTCTCCCCTTTTCATTTACCCCTGATTCCCTCCCTTGAACTTTCGATCGGAGTTTCCCAATTTTTAGTCTGTCCATTAAATTAATGAATCATCGAATTAATATTTCAGGCACTTAATCATAAGATCGTGTCATATTTTTAAATGCATTTGCTTTGATGGTTCTATTACCACTAATGATTGAATAATAAATTATTTTACAGTGTTGTCTATCTTGCACTGGGCGGAACATCTAAGAAATCAAAGTGAGGATTACTTCACTCTAAGTTTAAAATGTGAACATATACAAAAGTTATGTAAAACGGATGACTCGTTGGTCTAAAGAACAGATTAAAACATGCGTTTAGAAAGAAGGATGTTCTTAGATCTCAGTAAATGAAAGGATTTTAAGGTAACCAATGAGCCTGGCCAGATCATGAAGACTTTTGCATATACATGTTAATAAAAATGTTTCTTCTTCTTCTGCGTTCTTAATTTTAATGTTGGAAAGGATTTTCTTCAACGCGATCAAGTATTACGTGTCAACTTGTTATGCGCCGTATAAGTTGACTCCGATTTCAGCATACTTTTCTTTTTCGGATTTGGTCCCAGACTTTGTCTAACCAAGAATAAACTACAAGGCAGAAGTTGTTTGATTTTGGAGTTATCTCTCTTTCCCCCCCCCCCCCCCCCCCCCGTTAAATAAATAAAATCAGCATCAAGTCAGCGCCCACTAAGTCATTTTTTTACCAGTCATTGTAGCAGCAGTGTAGGAGGTAAAAGTAATAGGTCGTCACGTGATGAATACCACCACCCACTCTCGGACCCCCCCCCCCCCCGCCCCCACCCACCTCCTATTCCACTAAAAAAATCTGAGTACACGAATTACTTTTGACTAAACCAAAACGAGTTTTGAAAACTCCCGTCCTGCTAAATGACACGTTGTTACCATCTCTTCTCCAATCACAAGCCTTGCTGTAAGATCAACATCGACTCAGCGATTAAACTTGGACTAGCTCCAATCAGTCACTTTAGAAACAATTTTTTTTACTGCTACCGAAGACTGAAGACGACTATTCGACACTGCCAAAATACACGTTAAAGCGGGAGGGGGAGAGGGGGTGTGGGCGAAGAAACTAGACCGTCGGATTGACAGAAGAAAAGAAACTGGACTCTCCCATCGATCGGATGACGGAGAAATTTTGGCGGGAGAGATAGGCAGAGCCGGTGTGACCGCATAGATTAAGAGTACAATCTGCCCCATTTAATTTGTTTTGATTTGTTTATTACGTCAAATGCTGAGCGAATTTTATCGATGTGTACGGACTAACTGGGGACTGTACGCGCCTGCGTGGGTGTGACTAGGTACGCATAATGTATAATCATCTGTAGTAATTACAGCGCCATTAGTAGTAGGTAGTAGTAGTAGTAGTAGTAGTAGTAGTAGTAGTAGTAGTAGTAGTAGTAGTAGTAGTAGTAGTAGTAGTACTATCAAATTTGTATACGTACTTTTTGTACGAACTTGATAAACAGCTCTGACATTGTGTGAGAACCAACAGTATTCAACTTTACAAGTTGACCTTACTAATAACGTCTGCTTTATGATGTTCCCAGCTCATCTCTGGTGCGTGTGCCCAAGCTGTAGCTCACCTGATTTTCTATAATAGGATCAAACTTTACGGGGGGGGGGGGGGGGGGGGGGGGGGTGTTGTTGAAGGAGGGGTGGGGAAGCGAAGGGAGAAAAGGGGGGAAATGGGAGGAAGGGTGGAGGAACTATGGGAGGGTTGAAGAACTATGGGAGGGTGGAGGAACTATGGGAGGGTTGAGGAACTATGGGAGGGTGGAGGAACTATGGGATAGTGGAGGAACTATGGGATAGTGGAGGAACTATGGGGGGGTGGAATAACTAAGGGAGGGTGGAGGAACTACGGGAGGGTGGAGGAACTATGGGAGGGTGGAGGAACTATGGGAGGGTGGAATAACTATGGGATGGTGGAGGAACTATGGGAGGGTGGAATAACTATGGGAGGGTGGAGGAACTATGGGAGGGTGGAATAACTATGGGATGGTGGAGGAACTATGGGAGGGTGGAATAACTATGGGAGGGTGGAGGAACTATGGGAGGGTGGAATAACTATGGGATGGTGGAGGAACTATGGGAGGGTGGAATAACTATGGGAGGGTGGAGGAACTATGGGTTAGGGTGGGGGAACTATGGGAGGGTGGAATAACTATGGGAGGATGGAGAAACTATGGGATGGTGGAGGAACTATGGGAGGGTGGAGGAACTATGGGAGGGTGGAGGAACTATGGGTTAGGGTGGGGGAACTATGGGAGGGTGGAATAACTATGGGAGGATGGAGAAACTATGGGATGGTGGAGAAACTATGGGATGGTGGAGGAACTATGGGAGGGTGGAGGAACTATGGGAGGGTGGAATAACTATGGGAGGGTGTAGAAACTATGGGATGGTGGAGGAACTATGGGAGGGTGGAGGAACTATGGGAGGGTGGAATAACTATGGGGGGGTGGAGGAATTATGGGAGGGTGGAGGAACTATAGGATGGTAGAGGAACTAAGGGCGTAGTGTGGAGGAACTATAGGAGTAGGGACGAAAGAACTTTGGTAGGAGTGGAGGAACTATGGGATGAGTGGAACTATTGGAGGGTGGAAGAAATTTGGGAGGAAGGTTGGTGAAACAAAAAGAGGCAGGGTGTGTAACGGACTGAGGAGAGTGAACATACGTAAGGAGGGGAAGAGAGTCTTCACAAATAAAAATGACCCTCAGCATAATAAGCATCAAAAAACGACTGCATGACAAAGAGCGCATTAGCTCTAGCATCGTCCCATTTTCTTTCCATCATCATCCCACTTTCTCTCCAACATCATCCCATTTTCTCTCCAACATCATCCCACTTTCTCTCCATCAGCATCCCACTTTCTCTCCAACATCATCCCATTTTCTCTCCAACATCATCCCATTTTCTCTCCAACATCATCCCACTTTCTCTCCAACATCATCCCGTTTTCTCTCCAACATCATCACATTTTCTCTCCAGTATTATCCCACTTTCTCTCCAACATCATCCCATTTTCTCTCCAACATCATCCCATTTTCTCTCCAACATCATCACATTTTCTCTCCAACATCATCCCATTTTCTCTCCAACATCATCCCATTTTCTCTCCAACATCGTCCGATTTTCTCTCACGTATTATCCCATTTTCTCTCCAACATCGTCCGATTTTCTCTCCAACATCATCCCATTTTCTCTCCAACATCATCCCATTTTATCTCCAGCATCATCCCATTATCTCCCCAACATCATCCCATTTTATCTCCAACATCATCCCATTTTCTCTCCAACATCATCCCATGTTCTCTCCAACATCGTCCGATTTTCTCTCCAGTATTATCCCATTTTCTCTACAACATCGTCCCATTTTCTCTCCAGCATCATCCCATTTTCTCTCCAGCATTATCCCATTTTCTCTCCAGTATCATCCCATTTTCTCTCCAACATCATCCCATTTTCTCTCCAGCATTATCCCATTTTCTCTCCAGCATCATCCCATTTTATCTCCAGCATCATCCCATTATCTCTCCAGCATTATCCCATTTTCTCCCCAACATCGTCCCATTTTCTCTCCAGCATTATCCCATTTTCTCTCCAGCTCAGCGAGTACTCGAATCAGCTGATTGATGGAGGGACATCTCGCTACCCACGGTGGGAGGGGGTGAAGGGGTTTTATAATAAACGAGGGTAACCCCCGGGTTAAGCCCAAGATAAAGACAGCATTGTGTAATTTAAACGCTGGTAAAAAAAAAACAATAGATCGATAATTTTACAGAGAGAAAATCATATCCTAAACGATGTTTTTTTGGCCAGATAAACAATGTTTATAGTTAGGCATCTTACACTGGTACAGTGGTTCTCAGACCTTTTAGGAGATAACGAACCCCACCAGTTTCATATGCACATTTACCGTACCTTTCTTAATAATTCTATCGTCCGCACTGACTAAATCAGATCGCGAACAGTTTTGTGTTGGGTGTACATCCTGACCTTCACCTTGCTCCTATTGGTACCTGACTTTTGGGAAACCTAGGCGGCTGGGCATAATGCTGGGTAACACAATCCCTTTAAATGGCGAAATCGTTGAAAACAGATGAACTCTACTTCATATTCCCGGTGTATCTTCGGCACGAACTTCTATTTTTGGTGTTGTTTATTCCACAATATTCTATTTTAAACGCTGTTCATTCCATTATACTTGATTTTAACGTTATTCCACTAATTCTACTGCAGCTTTCTTTACCCGATAAACTCGACTCCAGAACAAGAATAGATACCCCCTGGTCACTCTGCCCCCTTCGGATGTTTCATTTAACGTACCAAAACTCAAGTAAGCTTAGACTAACGGTCAGGTAATTTAATAGAACGCCCAGACCGACAAATCAGGTCATTAGAACATTACTTGATGAAGACTCTGGGATAGTCGTGGTCTAATTAGATTTTAAACTCACAGATACAGGCAGGGCCGGCGCTACCTTTAAGGCGAACTAGCAGAGTTTCTTCCAGGCATCTCTTCGGGGGGGCGAAGCCCCCCGAAAAATTTTTACCGCCCCCCCCGAACGAAATGAAATTTATATAATTTATATAGAAAATATATACTTTTAACAGTGTCCGCCCCCCCGAAGAAAGTCTACCGCCCCCCCGAAAATTTCAAGTGCCCCCCCGGAGAAAAAAGTCTGGAAGAAACACTGCGAACTAGGCGGTCGCCTAGGGCGCCATCGCTAGGGGTGCGCAACAGGTTTAATCTCTATTATCAAAAAGTACTTAATAATTAATAACTTTTATAATGGTATAGCGATCTATTTCGGCACCCAGGACGAACTATCAATTTTGCACCCCAAAGTTAGGTCTATATTTAATTGCGATAGTGAAAATGCAACCCAACCTCCCTAATTTGGAAAGGTCGGGGCGTTTTTTACCAGTCACTTTGCATTATTATTTTTGTGTCACATAGATGATGTAGAAATCGATTAAATAAGCTCGTAATTTAAATTTCGAACATTTCAAACGGTTATCTAATTTTAATAGGGCTTGTAAGGTCTCGTTTTCTTTGACTTTGAATTAGAAATCTGTCGGAATGTTCAAAGTATTGTACTTGTTTGGTAAGTTTTGACGAATCGTTTAGATTTGGTAGTAACGGCGGAAGGCTGTTGCTGATATGGATTCGAAGGTATAAAGTATCGAAGTGTTAAAGTGTCATAATTTTTATTCGGCTTTCATGTAGTTGAAGGTCTAGTGGAATCTGATTGGTAATAGAGAAATGAGAATGCAGGTGATGAAGTAGCGTAGTTTAGGAGTTCGGGAGTATTGATTCTTCTGGTACTGGGGTATCGAATTATATTGACTGTTAAAGTGTAGTAGTAGGTCCAGTGAAATCTTTGTTGATTGTGAGCACCGTTTGTAGAGCTTGGTGAAGTTAAATGAGTTGGTGTCGTAGTTCTGGAGCATCGAGTCTAGTTATGTTTTAGTATCGAAGTTTGATATGTGTTGTAATGTAGTAGAGTATATCGAGTAGTCGAGTTTATCGTAAGTAAGATGATTTCAATTCAGGACGGAACACACTACAAAGATAGGTAGGCGTTTTCTAGCGGTACAATCTTTAGGTTTTTTTTAATCTTTATTACCCCGCTTAAAGTATTATATATAATATCAAGTAGGATGCAATTCATAACTAACCGTAAACTTTGTTATTTCAAGTTATATTTTTTTTTAATTTTTAATCAATAATTCTAGCAGTGTCTAAAACAGGCACTAGTGTTTGATTTATAGAAAGGCGTCCCTTTATTTAGGGGATCCAAAATTTACAACTTATAAACCTTGCTACTATCGAAATAGAATTTATTTCATCATAATTGAATAAAAGTATGTTATAATAAATTTACAGTTTTTGGACATTCAAACAAAACATACAGTTAAGTGATAAATAAGTAAAATATATTGTTTTTACAAGCTTACATAGATACTATAAAAATTGTGTCACATATATTACGTAATGAAATTTAGAGCGTTTTATTGTGTTTTTCAAGCATATCTTAGTTACACTTGGTTAATTTAGCTATTTTTGTAAAAGTTATTTCCCTTGAACACAATTTTGGTATTTTGATTTTCAAATGGGAGATGACTCGTTGCTTAACTTTACATTCATTTCGAATTCCTGCACCGTAGGTTGACCGCTTACATATAAATGCAATTTTAAGAGGGACAATCGTCTTTAACGAGCTACTGATAGTATTTTAAAGCAAAATATTTTCAGTCGCAGCATTGGTAGTGTCGAGTTAAAAAAATATATGAATTACTGAAAAGTAGAATCTATCTATCTATATTTATCTATATATATAATTCTCTTCTGCAGGGGCGTAGCGAGGGGGGGCGGGGGGTGCTGACCGCACCGGGTGACACCATTTAGGGGGGTGACACCAAGGCAAAAAATAGCAAAATATAGAGAGAAAAACTTGAGGGGGGGGGGGGGAGTGCAAATCGAAAGTTTGAGGGGGGGGGGTGCAAATCGAAAACTTGAGGGGGTGCAAATCGAAAATTTGAAAGTTTGTCCCCGGGAAGGGTCGCAACGCCTCTGGGGGGGGGGGTGACACCATTAAGTGCCACACCGGGTGACACCGACCTCGCTACGCCACTGCTCTTCTGGGAGCCGTTAGAAAACAAGCTGCAAGCGCCTCCTTGCAGTCCCCTCTCTTTCTCTCTATCACTATCACTACCACCCCCATCCCACCCCCACATTGTCTGGTGAGCTGTGGTCACACTAAATGTTTACAAAGCTAAATGTTTACAAATCGTAGAGCCGTAGAGCCGGGTTTCTATTAGGGGCAGATAATTTAGTTCGATTTTAAACTTACAGGAGGTAACTAAGAAATAACTAAGAGGAGGCTGCTTTCACGGGGGGGGGGGGTGTAGGGTCGGGGTTAGGGGAAAGGGGGGGGGGGGGGGTTAGTGTTTTAAAGCAAATATTTTCAGTGGCAGCATTGGTACTGTCGAATTCACAAATTATGAATTACTGAAAAGTAGAAAATAAAACAACTAAATAGCGGCGTATGATACGCTGCGGGTCGGCTGGTATATATAATTCTCTTCTGGGAGACGTTAGAAAACAAGCTGCAAGCGCCTCCTTACAGTCCCCTCTCTTTCTCTCTATCCCTATGGAGACCATAGAAAACACCATGCAGCTTACACACCACCCTCATCCCCACCTGTCAGGTGAGCTGTTGTTCACCCGAATGTTTACAATCGTAAAGCCGGGTTAGTGACGGCTATTAGGGGCAAATAATTTAGTATTAAACGATTTGAAACGAAAGGGAGGTAACAATTTCTGATTGATTTTTTTTCTTTGTCTTTGAGGGGGTCGTGTTGAATTCACAAATTATGAATTGCTGATAAGCAGAAAATAAACAACTAGATGGCGGCGTATACTACGTCGCGGGCTAGCTCGTATATATAATTTATTCTGTTCATGGAGACCATAGAAAACACCACACGGCTTAACCACCACCATCATCCCCACCTGTCATGTGAGCGATGGTTCACCCCGAACGTTTACAATTGTAGAGCCGGTTTGAATAGGTGACGGCTATTAGGGGAAGATAATTTAGTTATTAAACGATTTGAAACTAAGGGGATATATTAAGTTCTGCTTGATATTTTCATTGTCGTCTGTAAACGGCTGCTTTCACTGGGCGGGGTGGGGTGGGGGGGGGGGTGAGGCAAGCGATGTGGTAGTGTCGAATTCACAAATAATGAATTGTTGATAAGTAGAAAATAAAACAA
>NW_026732625.1:0-130000 GCF_028476545.2 Physella acuta | reverse complement strand
ACATTTTAGATTCAATACAAGAGGGGGGGGGGTATAAATATATAACACAACGCTGACTATAACATTTTAGATTCAATACAAGAGGGGGGTATAAATATATAACACAACGCTGACTATAACATTTTAGATTCAATACAAGAGGGGGGGGTATAAATATATAACACAACGCTGACTATAACATTTTAGATTCAATACAAGAGGGGGGGGGTATAAATATATAACACAACGCTGACTATAACATTTTAGATTCAATACAAGAGGGGGGGCATAAATATATAACACAACGCTGACTATAACATTTTAGATTCAATACAAGAGGGGGGGGCATAAATATATAACACAACGCTGACTATAACATTTTAGATTCAATACAAGAGGGGGGGGCATAAATATATAACACAACGCTGACTATAACATTTTAGATTCAATACAAGAGGGGGGGGGCATAAATATATAACACAACGCTGACTATAACATTTTAGATTCAATACAAGAGGGGGGGGGGTGCATAAATATATAACACAACGCAGACTATAACATTTTAAGTTCAATACCAGAGGGGGGGGGGCATAAATCTATAACACAACCTAGACTATAACATTTTAGATTCAATACAAGAGGGGGGGTATAAATCTATAACACAACGCTTACAGCAACATTAGACGATTTAGACAACAAATTGTGTTGTTGGCTTACAAGCAATTCGAAGGGTTGCGTGTTTTTCTGGCTTACTATACAGCGGGGAGGTAACCATTGTAAACAATCAAGGGAGTGAATGTGTGTAAATATCGTGGGAAATCATTCTAAAGGCCAGTTACGGATTGACATGAGGTAAAAAAAGGACTATAGTCCACATTTGTAAAAGCTATCTGGCCATCACACGTAAATAAACGTGACTTAAATAGTTACTTATTGTAGTTATTGTTCTTTGTTGTTGTTTGTTTGTTTTTTGGTATTATAAATTGTATTTATTAAAACTGAAAATAAATTGTAAAGAGGAAGGGGTAGTTTAATTGTGCAGGCTTCGGGGGGGGGGGGGAGGGAGGGGGGTCTGGGATGGGGTGGGTTGGTGTTGGGGTGGTCATCATATTTGTAGCGTTATGCCTGCTAAAGGGTTAGGGTTTAATTTGTTTTTTTTAAGATTCTGCTTTGTGGTGTCGGCGCGGGTGAGGGGTTATTCCGATTATAATTCAACTAAACGTAAAACAGCCATCTATTTAAAACTAATGACTAATGTCGAGGAAAAATACACTAACTCAAGAAAATAAATGACAAGAACATAATGACAGAGACTCTGCTAACACGGACCTAGCCTGATGCATTGCAGACACGTAAATAAATCTACCGTATCCTCGTTTTTATTTTCCTATTTCCCTCCTCTTTATACGTCAAACACATTCTCGTGAGTCGGAAAAGAAAAACAAACTTACACACGAAAATGTGAATGTGTCTGCCTAAAAGTATGTTAAATATTTTAATTTAGTCGCTGTTTTTTTTCCTCGGACCGCATCTTGAAATAAAAATGTCAAGGCGAATTCACGTTACCAGGGACGCTAACCTTTACATCGGTAGTTATTTCCCTTAACATCTGATTGACCCAGGGGAAAGCACTCTTTTAGTGGTGAAATCGATACTTAGCAGTAGTTGTCTAAACTTATTGCATTTAAATCTTAAACTACAAAGTTGATGCAAAAAAATAAAAAATATTGCAAAAAACAAATTAGGATAGAAAAAAAATTATTAATTTTTCTATTTTAATATTTATGTCGATTACTTTATCAAAACATATACCTAGTTACAAACGCATTATAGTTTTAAAAATTATTAACTAGTTTTAAATCTGCCTATCTCCCGTAACAGTTTGTAGGCTACTTATTGCCTTTAAACCTTAAACTACAAAATAAATAAATAAACTTTAAACTACAAACTACAATCAAAACCTATGCCTAGTTACAAATGCATTATACTTTTAAGAATTATTAACTATTTAAAACATTGCTTTTCGATCAGTAATACCAAATCTGCAAAAAGTTTTTTTTTCTTTTCATTATATATAAAAAAAAATTACAGTTACAGTGATGCACTGAATTAATAATTTCTCTGAGTTAAAACCAAAACTTGCCTGAAGTCAGAATGATCCAACATAAGAAAAAAACAAACACACGAATAGATCACTCTTCCGTGGAGTTGATTATTTAGCATGCAAGACCGCTGTCACAGGTAACAGTTAAGTGTCTGAGTCGAGGGCTGGAATAGGGAGAGACTTTTGATCTAACAGGTATTCGCGAGCGGCGTAAGGCAGGATATGTCGCGATTTCAAGACGGCGTTGAAGGGGGTTGACTCGTCCTAAGGATGTCCTCCATACTGGGGGTTATATACCTGTAAAGGGGTGGGGGGAGGGGGTGGGTTGATGACACTGGTAGGGCGGGGGGTTATTGTACTGAGGTGAAGGGTATTGAAAGGAGAGATGTTATTACGGTAGGTGTTGGAAGGAAGGGGGGTGGAGGTTAGTAAGACAAATCGTTACCGTTTCATTTAATTAAGCGTTGCGTGAAGATCGCATGTGGGGTTTTAATTTGTTGAATTAAGTTAAGTAATAATTAGCAAAAGGGGGATGTTATTAATACAGCTACGTTGTTTCGTTACCGCTTATTTTTGTGTAATTATAAATCAATCTAGTAGCAATCTTTAATATATCTAAAATAAAAGATATTTAAATGGTTGTTGTTGGTTAGCTGTAGATATGCATTCGTATAGAGGTTTTTGCTGACGAAAGTTAAGTATTCAGGTTTGGTTTAGAGTTTATGTTTCCGTTATGGTATAGGTCAAGGTCACATTCAAGGTTATAGTCAGGGTTTGGGCTAGAACTAAACTTAGGGTGAAGATTAAGTTTAGGGTTAAGGTGAAATGTCTATCTATACAAGTTAACAACTATGGCTAAATAACGGGGGGAGGATTTTAGATACGGTCAATAGTGTGTCTGTGTTATGTCTGTCTGTCTGTGTGTGTGAGAGAGAGAGTCAGAGAGAGAGGAAAAAAATAAAGAGACACATTGCTTTCAGTAAGTTATCGAATGGATAATAATTTATTCTATTCGTGAAGCCAACAAGAGCTGTAAGGTTTAGAACCAGGGCTAAGAAAACTTGACTTTGTATCTTTCACTGCTAACCCGTTATCGACTTGACCACGGTGGTTATATTTTATCTCTTGCCTATGTGGGTCTTGTACAAACTGTACAGAAGAGTATTGTATGAGAATTGATTGCCAGACGAAGTTTGAAGATTAGGGATATGGGATGTTAGGGATATTGGAGGATTGGGGATATGGAAGGATTAGGGATATTGGAGGATTAGGGATATGTGAGGATTAGGGAACAGTGTGATCAGATTGTAGAGCTTACGACTGCTAACCAGAAAGTTTTCGGTTCTGAATGGTACCTGACTCATGTTAGGGAAAGTAAAGGCGGCTGGGCATAGCACTGACCACACTATTTCTTTGTAAGCCGAGGTGTGTTTTGGGCACGTGAATAATGAGGACAAGGTATAGGTTAAAAATAAACGAAATAGTTAGGCATACGATTTGTTAGAGGGTTAGATTATTGTTAACGTTAAGATTATAATCAGAAAAAATATTTGAATGCATTTTAAAAATTAAAACACAGTACCTAGAGGCCCATCGAGATTTCTTATCTGGGGGCCCACCGTGATTTCGTACCTGGGGGCCCACCGGGATTTCTTAAATGGGGGCCCACCGGGATTTTTTAACCTGGGGCCCATCTAATTTCTTACCTGGGGGCCCATCAAGGTTTCTTACCTGGGGGCCCATCGGTATTTCTTACCTGGGGGCCCATCAAGGTTTCTTACCTGGGGGCCCATCGGTATTTCTTACCTGGCGGCCCACCGGGATTTCTTACCTGAAACCCACTGGGATTTCTTACCTGGGGGCCCATCGATATTTCTTATATGGGGGCCCATCGAGATTTCTTACTTGGGGGCCGACCAAAATGTCTTACCTGGGGGCCCACTGGGATTTCTTACCTGGGGCCCATCAAAATTTCTTACTAGGGGCCCACCGGGATTTCTTACCTGGGGGCCCACGTGGATCAGTGTACCCCTGTGTTTCAAGTCTAAAATTAGCAACATTGTTATAGTTTATTGATAAACTTGCACATACAGCACAATATCTCTAACACGGCCCTCTTATCCGTGCGGTTTATAGCTTTCCACAACGTGCATACGACAGCTATCTGACAAAATCTCGGTCAACCTACCCGTGGAACAGATCGCGTCCACCTTTGTCAGCTGTGGTGTCACCCGTATCATGCATGGAGCGCGCCGTGGCGAACAGCTGATCGACCACGTGACGAAACAGCTGACTTCCGGTAATTCCCGATTCTATTGTTTATTTTTTTTTTAAAGATGTATTTCTTAGAGTTTTTTTTAAAATGTTTCTAAGGTGCACGCCACGTTTTTTAAAAGACGGCTGGTCACGACGTGTCTAGCGGCAGTCTCGTGGTTCAGTTATAGTACAGTTTGTAAACTACCCGAATGGGGTGCGGCGTTGGAAGCCGTAAGCGCTATCAGAAATGTATTAAAAGTGAATAAATAGGTTAATAGTTCTATCTTCCGCAGTGACAATATCATTTAACAGCGTATGGCAGGGGTCGGCAACCTGCGGCTCGCGAGCCGCATGCGGCTCTTTTGATATCAAGATGCGGCTCTCCAGCTCCTTGAACAAATACTAATAATCTTAATAAAAAAATAAAATATTTGAAATAAAAAAATGTTAGTGGCTCTTTAAAAACAGGGAAATATTGAAAATTGTAACTTTTGGCTCTTCCGCTTCAAAAGGTTGCCGACCCCTGGCGTATGGGTATCTCTTTATTTGTATCATCATCATCATCATCATCATCATCATCATCATCATCATCATCATCATCATCATCATCATCATCATCATCATCATCATCATCATCATTATCATCATCGTCTTCATCGTCTTTTCTCGTTCGTGCCCAAGACACATGGGGCAGATGAAGTAGAGTTCATCTGTTTCATTGCCCTTAAAATTTTTTTAATGAATAGTGTGGTCAGCACTATGCCCAGCCGCCTTGGTTTACCGAGTCAGGTACCCATCAAAGATGGATGGACTCGGGACGTCCTCCAGATTTAAACCCGGGATTCGAACTCGAGACTTTCAGGTTAGCAGACTTAAGCTTTACAATCCGACCACGAAGTCCCATCATTTTTTTTTATCATAAGGGAGGTTATTTTTTAATCATTTTATTGTTATGGGGAGTGAGGGTGTAAAAAAAATATTCTCAACGCACACACGAATATATAAAAATTGCGAATCAGTGTGAGGGGGGGGGGTCTAACCCCTCAACACCCCACTTGGCTACGCCACGGGTCTAGGCCCATAATACAATTTGAGATCCCCAAATATAGACAAAACAGTCAATTTTAACAATAACAGTTAAAGCAAAGGTTGGGGTTGTAATTCATCGTTCACATGCATTCTTCACCTCACAAACGCTGCAATTAAAATCTGAACGTTGTTTCACAACACGGCATTCAATAGATAAAGACGACCCCGTTCCGTCATGACCCACCCTCCATAGATACCTGGGACAGCATTTATTGTGACCCCGTAATGTCAGATATTGTCCCTCAAGAGACAGACCCTCCGTTTGTTAGATCAAATGTTGACTCATTTATTTAAACTTTTTTTACGGGCCATAAAACGGTCAATGAAGAAAAAAATTAAAGCAAAAACGACAGGAAAAAAAAGTTGAGAAAATACGTAGCATACAAAAAGCTTACAGAAATAAATCAATGAAAGAAAATCACAGGAAACAAAAATGTACAGAAATTAGCCAGGAAATAGACACAAAAAAAACTTTTTTTTTTGGAAAAAAATTATATATCTTTTTATATTAACATTAAATTAATCTTCGTTGTTGCAAAAAGTTATTTGATTTAAAAAGTAACATATTTCTGCATTTTTTACTGATTTAAAACCAAATGAAAGCCGCTAGTATAAGTAAAAATACGTTTAAACTTTTCAAGTATGAGACAATGTAGGTAATCTAAGAACAGAATTAAGTGTATTTACTTGATATCCAAAAAAAATATAACAGTATAATATTGTCTTTTCATAAAGAAAAAAATAAAGCTACACCAGTAAGAACAAACAGAAATATATGTACCAAACATTTTTTAAATGTTATAATAATTCCAACTAATAGTACGAGAAAGAATATGCATAAAAATTTAAAAGTGTAGCAATGAATATCAGAATCGGATATAACCTTAAAATATCAACGTAAACAACAATGTGAGAATCCCTGGTAAAGTTGTACGTATTTACAAAAACAGCTGATGACACCCTCAAACATACATCACAATCCATTCACAGACCCGCTAACACTGGACGCAATTGTTACAACAATTTCTTAAGCTGGTGTTAAAAAACTGACTTCTTGGGTTTACGCGCACTGAGAAAAGTGTGAGAAAACTCAATTTCTTGTCAAATTCTTAACACAGAATGTAATCGACAGCTGCAGATATAAATGTAGGCAGTTTAATGTGATATAATGGGAACAATGATATAATTGTTTGTTTTTATAGACACAATTTCGTTATAATAGTTTGACGATTAAATGTGAAACAGGGATAGTAATTTGATTATACGTTAACAGAAACTATAAATAGAAAATCGGATGTTAGTTTTGCACAATAGGGAAAAATGTAGCCTAATTATATGTTATATGCAAACAGAAATTTTATAAATATATATTTTTCAAGTTAAAAAATTGGATAACAATAGAAATAGAAAATATATAATTATAATTTATAGAGAAAATATTTAACTTTGACTAGTGCCCCACCCCCTACCCGGAAGTTTCAAGGTGCCCTTCCCCCCACCACAGAGAAAAAAAATTTGAATGAAGACATGGTCTTATGCATATCCAGGGGTTGACTGGCCCGCCGGGGGCCCCCATGAAAAAATGTGGGTGGGACCCCAGGAACGGTGCTTCTAATTGTCATACATGAGTTTTGATTTTGCTGTTGGTATTTTACTATTCTTTTATGCCAAGGCGTAAAATTTAGACTTTGATGAAGAAAACATGAACAATGAAAAAAATGTTAATCTGGGGTTGAGTGGTTGGTGAAGGGGGGGGGGGGGGGTGGTGGGGGCCCCTGTTAAAACTTCCCGGACCTCTTGGACAAAGCCAGTCCACCCCTGTGCATATATATTTTAGATGAAAAATAAAAAGTTGAGTAAGATATTGAGATAAACTAACATAAAACGGGATGTTTTTTTTTATATTTATATTAAAAAATTAATCTTCACTTCACTAATACCGCTGAATGCGAAGCGGGTTGGTGTTTTGTGAAACCGTATACAGTAATAAAGGGGAGTTAACTAAACGTTGACACTTGTGGTTGTCGCTAGTGATTCGCCAGTGATGGCGTCAGTGTTCCGCTAGTGGTGCGACAACGTCAATGGTGTGGCAAGTCAGTGGGGGGGGGGGGGGGGGGGTCACCGAGAATGGATTGACGTAGATGTTTAAAATTCGTTGTTTAGAGTTATCTGCCCCGGTGAGTTTACATAGTTTGATACTTAGCAAAGTACGTCACGGGGAACTTTAAAAAAAAAAACCAACAGTGCAAAACAAACAAGGTGAATTCCCATTTTAAACAAAATATTTGCCCCAGTTACGGTACGGGTATCAATGTCTGCTGTCACGCGCCCCTACAAACCATACAGGCTAAACCATCGCTTTAGTTGGTGTATGGATATACAATATCTCCATCACGCGCTGTTAAAGAAAAATATAGGCGAAATCATCGCTTCAGTTGGTGTATGGATATACAATATCTCCATCACGCGCTGTTATAGAAAAATATAGGCTAAATATTTGTTCCAGTTGGGGTATAGAAATTAAATGTCACTATCACGTGCTGTGAAACATTGTTAAGTTGTTTTTTTTTAATCACAATTTTGTTTTCATAAACTTAAATAGATTAACGCGAATGGATAGTGCACATATTATAAAATATCATATAAAAAGTTGAATTTTTGGTACAAACAACCCATGGGTCGAACAGCCCGTGGGTCAAACAACCCGTGGGTCAAACAACCCATGGGTCAAACTGTCTTCAGTTTAATTCAAATGTAATTAATAGTAATGGTTATCCATGTAAGACAAATATTTCTGACAACATATTTGGGGCAAAATGTCTTAGAACATTACATAATTCAAACAACTTTCGACTTTTATTACTCTACATGGCTGCTCATTTTCGTACTTGCCAGCTAGTATTTGTTAAACCAAATGTTGTTTTTTTTTTTTACATTAGTAAAAAAAATGCTATTATTAAGCAAAAACCACAAAAATAGAGCAAATTGCTAAAAGCGTTGGGCTAAAGATAAACTCTGGGAAAACCAAGCTATTGAAAATAAAATCCAAAAGTGCTCTCAAGACCTTTGCGAATGGAGCAGAGCTAGAAGAGGTCGAAGACTTTAAGTACCTCGGCAGCTATATATCAGCAAATGGCAGCATGGAGAAAGAAATAGCCACCAGAATAGCAATGGCAGCACAAGCTTTCAACAGACTCGCTAAGATCTGGAAATCATCCTCACTTCTGCAGAGAACTAAAATAAGGATCTACAAGTCTAATGTACGTTCTGTACTCCTCTATGCTGCAGAGTCATGGAAACTAAACAAGAAAGGAGAGAGCCGACTCAGAGGCTTTGAAAGAAGATCCCTCCAACGTATCCTCAGAATAAAGTGGGACGACAAAGTCCCGAACAAGGAAATATGGCGAAGGACAGAATTAAACGACATTGTTTCAGAATTTCGAATGAGGAGATGGAGATGGTTGGGCCATGTCCTACGCATGAGCAAAAGAAGACTCCCCTACATGGCACTGAAGTGGAACCCGCCTGGAAAGCGAAAGAGAGAAAGACCACTGGGAACATGGAGGAGAGAGATGGAAGAAGTGCAGGCTACTGGCAAGACCTGGCATGAACTAAAGTGGCTCGCCCAAGACAGAGTGGAATGGCGGAGATTTGTTGCTGCCCTATACTCCACAGGGAGTGATGAGGATTAAAAAAGTAAGAAGATTGTTAAGTAATTTAAATTCGTAAACAGTGATGATAATAGTCTACAAGATGTAGGCTATCTTTAAAGACAAACATAGCTTCGTAAAACTGAAATTTTAAAAATTATTTACTCGAATCCCTAACAAGTTATCTCAAACGTAGTTACATTACCTACAGGTACTTAATTTTATTCTATTATTAGTAAAATATCTATTTTATTGTTGAAATTTGGGAACTCTGTTTTAAAATCGTGAAACGAGGTATATATACAAATAGCCGCTATGTTTTTTTACTTGCTGTTTTTTTTTTAATCAATGGAAATCATATTCACATTCACAACAATTAGCTTAGTTTTTAGTTCGAAGGTTGAATCTTTTCCTGGCTAACGAGATTTCGAATTTTAAGTGAGTAAGAACGAGACTTACAAGTCCTATTCGCTCCACTAAACAACACGCCCCCTCCTACCCTATTTGTTTACACCAGGTTGATAGTTTAGAGGCTATATTTCTCTCCCCCTGTATTGAATGTGTTGTGTGAGGGAAGACGAGGCTAAAGACATTAAATGTAGGGGCCGCGCTATGTTGACGTTACAGTAGATCGTTTGTGTGGACACTAAATGGAAGGTGTGAAGGTTGAAGGTCGCGGTACCTCATGTCAAAGGTCAAATGTTATCACCAGTGACGCCGGGTAGTGAAGGTCAAACTTTGGAGAGGGGGGGGGGGGGAGTTGAGCCGGTGGTGAGCAGAAGTGGAGTCATGCGTCAAGTTGAAGGTGAGATTGTGACTCGGAGTCAGCGGGAATGTTGAGTCGAGATCAGAACTGGAATTAAATGGGAATTTGGTGGCTCCGTTTGTTTTTTATGAGTCTTGTTGTGAAGGGGTGTATTTACAGTAAATGTTCTAGAATATTAAATGTGGTAGTGTGGTGTGTCAAAAATTGTCAAATGTGTGTTACATAACATAAACATAATCCCTAATAGTAAATTAATTTTGTTATTTAATGCTTAGACTCATTTATCAAGATAATTAATACAAATGCATTAAAATAAAATTCGGGCATATGGCAGTTCACCTATCACATTCGGTGAATTGTCGTACTTGAGGAATCGCCTTTAAAGAAAACGATCTTAGTGGAAGTAACTATTTTGCAGTAGAATTTTTTTAAACGTCAGTATGTAAACAAAGACATATTGTCACATCAATCAAATTAGCTTTTGCTATTTAAGTTGAAATTTGAGCATTGTTATTTGTGAGTGATGTATCTCCGGCGACAATGTAAAATAAACCGGGAGTGATCTCCCCTAAACTTTCTCGAATATTTTTATATGAAATAACAGGGGATGGGAACTCGGGCTATAGACATGATTTTTAATCCATTTTAAATACTTAAAGTTTTAAAAATACAATAAAATCTCGTAGACAAAAGAATTGCACTCCAAGTGAACGCTAAATAAAAAAGCGCATAATAGTGCGCAATATTATTAGTACTTTAAAAATTTACATTAGTTTTTTGAGAAATCGGAAGTAGCGTAAATTACTACTTCCGTTCAACGGAAATGACTTAAAATTTAACAGAAGGTAGAGAATTAGATCTTTACTTACATGTGAAATTTTATTTATCTATCTGAAATAGTACTCAAGTTATAGGCTTTTGAAAATTTCAAAGTAGGAAAAGTACCACTTCCGGTTATCAGAAATCGCTCAAAAGTTGATACGGATCTACGATTTTGATAAAATACTTATATATGAAATTTCATCAACCTAGCTGTAACGGTACTCAAGTTATCGTGTTTACACACGGACAGACAGACAGACACACAGACAGACACACAGACAGACACACAGACATACGGACAAGATTGCAAAATTATGTTTTTCCGTATCAGTGAGATGTAAAACGTCGAGATTTGTAAAAATCTCGATTTTTTTTTTTGCACGATTACAATACTTTCTCTATACTTCGTATATACGAGAAAGTAAAAAACAGAGTTCGCAGGTGTTGTTGTTGGGTTGTTTAAAGTGACAGATCAGGTTTTAAGAAGGAGCAATTTTACAGATGAGGCTTGATAGCTGGGGACAGCAACCCCTGTCTAGAAGTTAGGTTACGTTTTGCCTGTCGTCCCTACTGGGACATAGGCCGCTGACAAGAGTTTTACATGCGTTTCTGTCCTGGGCTAGTCTCTCCAACTGTCCCCAGGTGTATCCAATCTTCTTGGTGTCTTCTTCCAGTTCACGTCTCCAGGTCTTTCTTGGTCTGTCTCTCCTCCCCCTGCCATGTAGATTCCAGGTGAGGGTCTGTCTTGTTATGCTGGATACAGGCTTCCTGAGTGCGTGGCCGATCCATTTCCATTTTATCTGGAGGATCTCTAATTCAACTGGCAGTTGATTTGTCCGTTGCCATAGAACATCATTTCTGATGGTTTTATGCCAGCGAATTCGCATGATTTTTTGTCTAGAAGAGAAACCTCCAAAATTAAACTGCTGCTAACACGGCATCATTGGGCGTATGGCTTTCCGGTCAAGGGCACCGGCCAGAGCGCATGAGTTCCTAGATGACCTTTGATGGTCAGGTGTTCACGTAAACAAGGCGAGCCACCTATAAGGAGGCATCCGGCGCTTGTCAGGCATGGAGAACAGAGTTTCTTCCAGGCATCTTTTCGGGGGGCAGAGCCCCCCCCCCCGAAGAAAGTCTACCGCCCCCCCCCCCTAACGAAATGGAATTTATATAGAAAACATATACTTTTACCAGTGTCCTCCCCCCCCCCCCTCCCCCGGAGAAAAAAGTCTGGAAGAAACACTGATGGAGAAGGGTGGACACTTAGCCCCAGCCATACCACAAAGGGTTAAGGGAAGATTTAGATTTTAGATTCGTTTTACAGTAGGCTTTACCAGAGTTTCTTCCGGGCATCTCTGCGGGGCGTTCCCCCCCCCCCCCCCCCTCCCACGGAAGAAAGTCTATTATAGAAAATTTATATAGAAAACATATACTTTTACCAGTGTCCACCCCCCCCCCCTTTCATTGGAGAAAAAAAGTCCGAAAGAAACACGGGGCTGTGCAGATGAGTAAGTGCTGTAAGTAGGGGGGGGTGATTTTAGAGACTTTATACAATATAAAGTGTCACGGTTTATAAGATGTTAGTCAAATTAATAAGTGGTGGTAAGTGGGTTACAATGTCCTTGTTCTATTGTAAGTAAATTTCCCTTTCTAATCTGACGGTCTACGGGGCAAATAGGCAAATAAAGTAGAGTTCCCCTGTTTCTATGACCTCGGCATTTGAAAGGATAATGTACAGTCGCCTTTATTCTCCTTAACATGAGTTTGGTGCCTGTTATTGCTGGGTGGATTCAGGAACGTTTACATACTTAAACCCGTATTCGAACTCAAAACGTTCGGGTTAGCAGTTATAAGTTCTACAATTCAACCACACCATCTTATTTTTATATTTTCTATGTGGCCACATGTATCAGATATATCTGTACAAGCAGTTTTCTAACATCGTTGGTATGACTAGAGTCTACCGACATAAAATATTTAAAATATATGGGTTACATATTTTGATTACATTTTCACCTCGACGCTGTGGCAATCATTTTCCATCCACACAGGAAGACGCCTTAATTAATTAATTCCACCCATAAAAATTAAAACCGGCGAAGGCTATAAAACAAACACTCTTCTAGCAAGTTGTTCAAGGGAGACGATACTCTGACCCAGACAATATAATGGGGGTTTCTAAATATAGATACAGGTCTATATTAGGAAACATTATAAATCATCGTCCGGTTATATTTAGGATGTATGCTAAGTGGGGTTACTTGTAAAAATGTTAGTGTAGTGGAGGGATTAAAGTTTTAGTAAAGTTTTAAGATTTGAATGTTTTAGACTTGTATTTTGCTGGGCAAGATATTGTGTTTAGGGCTGAATAGGTAGTTAAGTTGGGTCTTGTGTTGTTTTTTTTTGTTTTTTTTTTTTTACATGATTAGGTGTCCCGTCTAAAAGATTTGATGTGTTATCTTTGTGTGTAGAGGTAGAGATTTGTTAATGACTGACTTTAATGAACATTAACTTTGCAACACAAATTACTATACATAACAATTACCACCCACAAACTACCCCACACAACGTTCCACACACACCTACTACATCATCGCACATCGTCATTCATCGTCACACATTCTCACACTTTGTAACACATCGTCACACTTTGTCACACATCATCACACTTTATCACACATCATCACACATCGTCACACATCGTCACACTTTGTCACACATCTTCACACTTTGTCACACATCATCACACATCGTCACACTTTGTCACACATCATCACACATCATCAAACATCATCACACATCGTCACACATCGTCACACATCGTCACACATCGTCACACTTTGTCACACATCTTCACAATTTGTCACACATCATCACACATCGTCACACTTTGTCACACATCATCACACATCATCAAACATCATTACACATCGTCACACTTTGTCACACTTTGTCACACATCGTCACACTTTGTCACAAATCGTCACACTTTGTCACACATAGTCACAAAAACCAGATCTCCATCACTAAAACGACTTCAATCTTCAGCCCACGATTCCCATCAAAATTGAATTTAGTTTTTAATGCATAGATTTTTAATTATCTAAAATACTTTCAATCGGTATAAGTATAAAAACTGTTAACATTTAGTTTCTTAGTAGCGCTGGGTGGGACACACGCTATGAAAGGCTCACGCAAATGTTACACGCCAAGCGCTTGAGTGGAACCCCAAGGGAAAGCGGAAGAGATGGCGCCCAAGACAGACCTGGAGGCGGAGTCTTCTTGAAGAACTGAAGCCAATAGGGATGTCTTGGGAGATGACAAAATTAATAGCCGAGGATAGGAAGAAATGGAAGGAAATGGTGGAGGCCCTATGTTCCATAAGGAGCAAAGAGGAATAAGTCAAGTCAACATCATTTTAAAAAGCTTTAGTAACATCAACAGGAGAAATAAACGGATATAGGGCTGGTAAGTAGGTCACCAGCCAGTTCTATGGCTCATGCAGGTTTTATTGAGCCGTAGAACTGGTTGGTGACCTACTTACCAGCTCTAAAGATAAACTGACAGAAAAAGCTTTGTAAAGATTCGGGACACATACATTTATAAGGACAACTTGTTGATGACAACATATTGAAGACAACAAAATGTAGAAAACAATAAAGACAACAAAGTTTAGACATCGTAATGTTGATAACATAACGAAGACAACGAACTAAGGTAAGACTAAACTAAGTTATTAAATCGTTTTCAAGTTAACAAAAAAAGTAACACATTGTCGACCATAATTTCTTAGAAAAATGTCTTTGTTGTTTAAGGGATACAGCATTGAAAGCATTTATTGATTGTGTTATTGCTGTGAGGTGCTTGCTCGGGGTCCGGGATTCGAACTTGTGACTTACAGGTTGGAAAGCATTTGTTCTACCACTCGACCACGCGGCCCCCTCGTCAAGGTTACGAAAAATTTGCTAACATAGTCTGTTAACATAATTTCCAAAAGCAATCAGCTAACATAGTTTACTAACATAGTCCTCTATTCGCAATGTTTTACTCAACTATGTGTACCCTTGTGGGCAATTTTCAAACTCTTCCTATCATTCAAATAATCTCTTTGACAGTGGGCTAACCTAGACGAAATTGTCGAAGATGATTAAATATTTTTACAGCAGGTATAAAACGGCTCCTTGGCAGGGGACATTGCATCAGCACAAAGAAAGTAGAAGAAAAGAAAACCGATACGCTTCAGTGACGCGAGGTTTCAAGTTAATAGAATGACGTCATTGTTGACGTCAAGACCTTCAGGCCCTCAAGGTTTTTTTTTTAATTTCGTTTTTTTTATAGCGTGTACAGGATGCAGGTACTTTTTGTGTGTGTGCGTGTGTGTGTAAGACGTCAATCACTTGTGCAGGTTCTAAAGACGTATAGGAGGTGTAAGACGTCATTCACTGGAGAGATCGCAAGTCGAAGTAATGTGTGTGTGTGGGGGGGGGGGGGGGGTTGTATCTTAGCCGTAACTTTACAATCACCTTAATCCTAATGGCGCCACTTACACTAACATTAAAAGTATCGGTATCAACACTAAACATTATCTGCCCTATGGATCATAAGGTCTGATAGGGGAACTGTACTTTCCATATATATATATATATATATATATATATATATATATATATATATATATATATATATATATATATATATATATATATTTTTTTTTTTTTTTTATTTTTTTTTTTTTATTTATTTATTTATTTATTTATTTCTTTATATAGTGCTAACATGTAGCCCACCTCCAGAAATTTTTTGAACCTCACGGCCTCAACATTATGAACCTCTGGCTTAATATGTCACCGTTCACTGCATCTGATCCCCTTTCCCCTTCACCCCCCTTTTCAACACCAAGCAGTGCAGTACTTTCAAACCACCTGTACGTTCACGTGACTGTGTTGATCAACAATCACCAGCGTCACGTGATGTTTTGGTTAGGTACGAGTTCAGCTTTACCACAATAACCAACAAACCAACCAATCAGAAATCAGCCGGAAACGATGAATGAATGAATGGATTATCCAAATGACTGCCTTTATATTTGCGACCTGTAAGGTTGGTTTTCGGAAAACAGGTTTGATAATGTTTTCAATAATATATGCCTATAGTGAAAAGATTTTAATACTTTAGTCCTATAGCCTGAACAAAATGATGGATCGTACTACAGTATAGTAATTTATCATATAGGAAATTTCAACCTGGTTTTTACAATATAAAGAATAAAAGCGAGCGATTTAGAATGATGTGTTTTTTTTTTTTTTTGTTTACTTTGGAGGATGATAGAATTTGATTCATGGTAATAGTAGTAGGTAAATGATGTTTTATGGGATTAGGATTTGTGCTTTATGTAAATTTTTGACATTATGTACATTTTTGACGTATAGATCATAAGATATTTAGTTGACTCGTCTTTACCGCAGTGTATCTAACTAAGCGACAGTTAGGTCTGAAATAAACATGAAGTTATTTAAAGGATGAATAAAACACACTCTCTGTCTCTCCCTCATACTATACCAATGGTTCCTTTTTTTTTTTAAAGTAACGAACCCCAAGTTTTATATGTGCATTTACCGAACCCTTCTTCATATTTATATCGTCCATACTGTTAAAATCCGATCGTGAATCATATGAGTGGTGTGTGTGTCTTGACCTCCGTCGAACCCCCGAGATTGACTCACCGAACCCCTGGGGTTCGATCGACCCAGGTTAAGAACCAGTGCTCGAGGGTTTGCGCAGGTTTTCGCTACCTCCCCACTGCATCACAATGTACTTATAATCACATAACATCCTCTATGAGTCGCCTGTCTATAGTCCAAAGTATTTGGTGTTATCACTCTACCAAGGTACTAGAGACATAGTTCAGTGGCTTAAATAAAACAAATGGATTAGTGGATTAAGTCATGCAACTAGATAATGGGAATTTAGTCACGATTTGTGTTCGCGGATTAAGTTTTACCACAGGATTATAAATCAGACAAGTAGATTGAGCAGATAGAGTAAGACAAATAGATTAACGGATTAAGTAGATACGAAAAAAATTAAATTAAAATAAAAACTAGCGACACTTTAGCTTGTAGCTTATGGCTAAGTTGATCGCACTTGCGTGTAGCTACATTGGGCCTTGTGTCTGTTGTGATTTGAGATTTGTCAGTAAGTTCATGTTGCGGCTCAAGCAGTTCAAATCGCAGATGAAGTAGAGTTTATCTGTTTCCGAAGGAACTGGGTGTTCATTTCAATGACCAGCCGCTTTTACTTTCCCCAACCAAAATTATGCTGGGTACTCATCAGAGCTGGGTTGACTCAGGGACATCCTACGGACTCAGGCAAGCACAGCTGTGTGCTCTACTTCCAGACCTCGCTTACAGGTATTATATGAAGTAAGTTATGATGTGTGTGGTGGGGAAGCGGAGGGGTGGGGTGTGTGGGGGGGGGGGGGTAATTCAGTTCAATAAGTCGTTTCCGTTAAAAGTAAAACTTTATTATTTTTTAGATAAAAGTTAAAGAATAAAAGAATTCAGAATGGGTAAAATAAATTACTTGGACATAAATAATGCTGAAGCTTGTATCTAGTCAGATTACTAAATACAGGGGGAGTAAACGTGGATAGAAAAGTGGGTGGGTAGAGCCAGGGTCACGTGATCGTAAAGGTAGTACTTACTGGTTCATGTGCATGGCGTAATTCCCAAGGTCGTCGGCGCAAGGTGAACCCGCTGACCTCAAACATGGCGACATGTTCAACACTTCCGGTGTGACGCGGTCTGCTCGGTCGTAAACGTCATCAAAACATGGCGGTGGGCTGTGCCTTGGATGAACGGCCTGCTCCAGGTAGCTGTGATAGGTTGGTGAAAGTCCGCAAAGTTTGGCCGCGTAACTTCCGTTTTGCCCATTAATAAACACGGATTGCTGTTTGTCAAAGGGGGGTAATTCCGTATTAAATAAAGGGAGGTAATAATCGTTGTTTTTCAGCGTGATTTTTATTGTTGGGGGTGGTTGTCTTAAATTAGGTAAAGCGAGGCATGGTTGTAGGGCTATGCACCTGCAAATATAATCCTCCATTGGGTTTATGGGGTCAAAGACTTGTTCAGTTGAACAATTATCTAGGGTGCAGTTGTCTTTCTTGACTTGACCTAGTCGGATTTCTCTCCCCTTGACGAGTTTATTGACTTGGTATCTTGACGGGTTAGCTTGGGTCACAGAGGGCATGGTAAAGTTTGAAGTGAAGTTCTCTTATTTATTATCTTATATGTTGGGATTCACTGTAACGTTATTACGTATCTGAAATGTAAAACAAGTGTTAGTTTATCAATTAACAAAGTTTTAACAAAGTTTTAGACCTAGCTATCTATTGGGCAGATGAAGTAGAGTTTATGTGTTTCTTGACTTCGGCATAAGAAGAGCATCTGAAATCAGCCGCCTTAACTTTCGCTAAAATGAGTTAGGTACCCATCAGAGCTTGGTGTTCTGAAGGCTTTTCATCTTATTTGAACCCGGATTCGAACTCATTCTGGTTAGTAGCCTAGCACTCTACCGCTTTGGCCACGCCGTCCCATAAATTGGCTAAATACAATTTGATAAATCAATTTGATTAAACTAATTATCCACTACATTTTGTGTCCGATGTTAATTAAATGGGACGGCGTGGTTGAAATACAACGCACGACTGCTAACCCTTTTTTCTGGAGATTGGATCTCAGAAAGTAGTGCTTGAGTTCACCCAGTTCTGATAAGTACCTGACTCATATTGGGGAAAACTAAGGCGGTTGGCAATAGTGCTGACCATACATTTTTATGACGAGGTCATTGCAATTGCTGAACCCTACTCCATCTGCCTCGTGTGTCTCAGGAATTAAAAAAAAGTATTTATGATGATGACCGTCATTATCATCATCATGATCATCATCAATATCATCATCAGCATCAGCATCATCCTTATTATCATCATTATCATCATCATCATTATTATCCTTTTCTTTACCATTATCATTAGTATCATCATCATCATTATCGACAATCATCGTCATCATCGTCATCATCATCAGCATCGAGTGCCGTCCTTACAACCTACACGAATTTCAATCTCCAACTTTGTTTACCATCCAGAGTGATGCTGATTGTTTAGGTAGCTGTTACGTAATATAATTTCACACTACTATACTTCATTTTTTTTTAAAGTAATAATAAAAATCCCCCTTTGACATTTACTGCACTTATTGTCACTTTAATCTCAGCTTAAGCGCTCCGTGTTTAGAATGTGGTGTCTCAAAGGGGAAAAAAATCATCAACAGATTTTTGTGATAAAAGGATCGCGTAAAGTGGTCGGTGCATAACTCTATTGAGATAAATAAGATACCACGCGAAATAAAGTGTGTAGGCCTACTTCTTTCGCGTATGTCAGTACACAATATCTACAGCTACCAGTATAAACAAGGTGTTTAAATATATTGTAAACCTCTGTAAAATAAGTGTATGTTCTCTGTCTTTTTCTGGCAATATATAATCAAATCCCTGCCTTTGCCGTGAGAAAAAGTAGTTTAAGATAACGCGACCTTTGACCCATAAAGCCTCAGTGACACACCAGTGTGTACTAAACAAAACACGACAGTGCCTGAGGATTCCATAGTGGGTGTGTTGTTGTTGTTTTTTATGAAATTGTTTATGGCGTGTGTTGTCGTTGACGTAAGGTCGACTCGACTTCGTTAGATAATCGGCTTGAGAAATACAGGTGAAGGGAGGGGGGGGGGCTAGGTTTTGAAAAAAAGGGGGGGAGGGTGTTTTTCTGGCGGGCTACATTTTCCGGGGGGGGGGGGGTGGGGCGGACACTAGTAAAAGTATATGTTTACTATATAAATTATATCTCGTTCGGGGGGCGGGGGACTTTCTCCGGGGGGGGGGGGCGGATGCCTGGAAGAAACTCGAGTCCACCTTGCTCTGATGGGTACTTAACTCACCTAAGGATAAGTAAAGGCGGCTATGTATAGTGCTGGCGACACTATCCCTTCTTATGCCTAGGTCACAGAAACAAGTGAACTCTACTTCACTTGCCCCGTAGACTGTCAGGTATGAAAGGGAACTGTACGTACACATAGTAAACTAACTACAAAGGTCGAATAAAAGAAATATTTTTATTTTTTATATTACTACTTTTTACTTCAGTTTCATTGTAATGTTTTCATAATTATTCAATTATATAAAAATCACAGGAAATCATAGTAACTTAATCAAAGTTTAATAACAATAAATGTATTTCCTACCGGTAACAATCAAAAATTCTATAATCATAAATTACTCAAGAACTGACGGCGTAAGTCTAGTCTTTTGACTGTTTTTAAAAACTTGGATTTGCAGACTAGTACCATAAGATAGCGCCTTATAGAGGTCACATTGGTTTAAATTCTTATCAGACCTAAGAGGATTTTTTTTTCTTTACATAACGTTAGACAAAGTTACGTAAAGGAAAATTATTAAATGATTGATTTTAATGATTGTATGATTGTGTCAACGATTGTGGTGGCTTGATTAGGGAACTATCCTTAAAATATATGTCTTTGGATTTGACCTTGACAACATCGTGACCTTCAGTGAATGATATGCTTGATGATATCAGATTACATATTATGTTACTGGTTGCAGACTGTTGAGATTATAATTTTTGATTAATTATTTAGATTTAATTATTTTATTCAGTTATTGACAAATATAGAAAAACTGCGTTGATTTTCATTATCACTTTAAAATAGTCCAGTGGTTTTTTTTTTCAAATACTTTCAAATATAGATTTCGTAAGACCGAACTTAATAACAAAACAGAATCAGTTTTCAAACGTCAGCTTTTGTAAATGTTTTACTTCAAACTTTTTGCACTGGTTAGGCGTTAGTGCACCTGTCCTAAGTTATGACGTATCAGGTATACACACGGGACTTCCGTGTAATACAATGTCAGACCTCGCTGGTTCATAATCTTGGTGGGATATTATATTTTTAAATATGATGTAATAGGTGGGGGGTATTGTGGGGGATAGGGTGGGGTATAGGGTGGGGATAGGGTGTGGGATAGGGTGAGGATAAGGTGCGGGATAGGTTGATTTATTTGTTTTCTATTTCAATTTGGGACACCGAAGTAGAAAATGTTAACGGATAGTAACTGGTCAGAAGCGCTACAAACCTTTTAAACTGGGGGGGGGGGGGGGCTTTTTCACAGACAGGAATAACTAAAATAAAAATGGGAGGAAAGGTGCGAAAATTGATTGTTCTCCCCGGGCGCCAGAGTAGGTCGCTACGCCTCTGTGCAGCTGATAGGGTTTTGCAGTATTTATCAGCTAATGTTAGAGTTAGAATAAGTGTAAAAGAAACAATTGTTTATTGATATAATTAAGTTTTTTTTTTTTTAAAAAAACAGAGGGTAGCTAGTACTAGGTTTTATGAAGCACAATATCTCTTGTTAGGGTTAAAGTAAAGAATTCTCTAAAGAACTAAGAGATCTTTTGGGCACATAATCCCTTCATATGCCGAGGTCAAGAAACATATCAACTCTACTTCATCTGTCCAAAATGGATCGCTTGGTCTAAAGAGGATTCTTTGTTAGGGTTAGAGTTGGGGTAACTCTGAAGCAGTGTTTGTTACGTTAGAATTAGAATTAGGGGTTGCAGTTGATGGGTCATCCTTAAATGACGTCACGCTTTTTAAAATTATTTCGGCACTTCTCCGTCACACGTCGTCACAAAAAGCCAAAGCCCCTACCCGCTAACATGACGTCACACCTCAGCCTACAACCCCCCCCCCCCCCCCCCCATTTTAACCATTGATTTCTTTCTAAATTTACTACAACAAAAAAAGGTTTTCCAAAACGCGAGATAAATTCTACAATTCATTTTTTAACAGCATTTTTTTTAAATGCAAAAGTGTGACGACGTCACGCCATCTGAACACAAGTCCCCCTCAAAACACACCGTCACAAAATTACGCCTCCCCTCTCTCCCTCTCTCTCTCTTCCTCTACGACTATCTCACTCTCGCTCTCTCACTCTACCTCGCTCTCTCTCACTCTACCTCTCTCTCTATCTCCCTCTCTCTTTCCTCTCTCTCCCATTCTCCATCGCTCTCTCTCTCTCTCTCTCTTATCTTGCTGTCTCTTTCTTTCTCTCTCTCTCACACACACACTCTCTTATCTCAACAGTCGGGTTTACGATCACCCAACCAAGATATACAGACACACACACACACACACATGGAGTGTAAAACATATTTTGTAGCTGTTTGATAACTCATTTAACGACAATTAAATAATGATAAAAATCTCCTGGAGGTTTTCATTTCCTCTCGGTTTTTTTTTGGGGGGGGGGGGGGGTCGGGGGGGGGGCATCAAGAGAGTATGACGTGTGGGAATTCAGGCGTGACGGTGAGGGAATTATCTCAGCAGAAACGTTAGGTAAAAAATAACTTCTGCAAAGTCGAGGAGGTCAGGCTAAGGAGAGTTCTGAGACTTGGTTTTGGTTCGAGTTTATTGACACGTGTATATTTTTTTCTGGGCACTGGGCATATCAAAAGGGTGCTGGGCAGATTATATGGGCGCTTATGACACGTGTGTAGGGCGATGGGCAGATTATAAGGGTGTTGGGCAGATTTTCAGGGGAATCTAATCAAATTTTCAGAGCTCTGAGCAGATTATAAGGGCACTGGACATATTAAATGGGTGCTGGGCAGATTACATGGGGGCTTATGACACCTTTGTTGAGCGCTCGGCAGATCATATGGGTGCTGGGCAGATTTTATTTGCACTTTTACAACTTTACGGCGCTGGTCAGAGATGGTGATAATTTACAGTGCGGCATAAAACCTATTCGTATGTCAATGTACGGGTTGGAGTAATTTGTAGTGGGCTATATTCTAGACTCCTTTGATGACGGGAAGGGTAAATGACAGTGAGTAATGTTCTGTAGCTGTAGCGACAATGTGACGGGGTGATGGTAATCCACAAGATGTGAAGGGGGGGGGAGAGGTTAAGCCCTAGACCCATGTGTATCTGACACTACTACCTTTTTATGACCATATACATACAAAAATTACGATTATGTTACCCTGATAAGTTTATTAATATTTGAAAAAAAAAGATAAAATCAAATTCAAAGTAAGCTTTAATTATTGAAAAATAGTTTTAAAAAATAAGGCATTGTAAGTTGTTTTTTCAACATATATCAAATACATTGATATAAATAAATATAATCAAGTCAAATGTCATGGTGACCCATGTTTACGTCAGATTACAGCCAGGTATGCTATTGACACTCTGATGTCTGACAGGTGAGGTAAGATTTTGGCTGGAGTGTCGGTAGGTCTAAAAGCCACAGCGTGTTGTTTGGTGCTAACAGGTGCTGTGACATTGGGTGCTAACAGGTACGGTGTAGTTGGGTGCTAACAGTTACAGAGGCATTTGGTGCTAACAGGTACAGTGTCATTGGGTGGAAACAGGTATGATGTAATTGGGTGCTAACAGATATGGAGTGTCATTGGGTGCTAACAGGTACAGTGACATTGTATGCTAACAGGTGCTTTGACATTGGGTGCTAACAGGTACAGTGTCATCGGTGCTAAAAGAACAGATAGTCATTTATATATTGGCTTTGATTGGCGTGACCGAGATTCACATGTCAATGCCAGATAAGCTTAACTGAAACGGCACTTAAGTTACCGTGTTAAAGACAGACGAACACACACAGACGAACGTGACAAATTTCAAAAACTACATTTTTTTCCGACTCAGTGGGGTGTATGTAAAACGTCGAGATTTGTTAAAATATCAAATCGATGTTTTGCATTTTTACAACACTTTACCCCGTGTTATATACGCTAGTAACAAATTATTTACCAAGAGACATAACTCATGTAAAACTTATTGCCGCAAAATAAAAATGGGTGCTTTCCCATTCATAACAGCGGTGCTGGAAGTAGAAATTTAAGAATTTTTCTTTTTTTTTAATAATAAAATAGAAATACAATTTTTCTTAAATAAGATAATAGAAACATTTTTTTTTAAAATAAGAAAAATAAAATAATTTTTTAAATAAGAAAAATAAAATACAATTTCTTTTACCATAAAAAAAACATACATTATTTTTTTTAAAAGAGAAATAAAATAAATTTTCTTAGGCTGTATTATAAAAGATAAAAGCGTTTGTTGTTCCAGAAGTTTTTTCGATATAATTTTAAGACAAACGCTTTTAATTTATATGTAACAGTTGTAAATCACCGATCACAAAGTTTTGTAACAATGAGTCTTATCCAAACTGTTTGTTTATGTAAGGATCTGAATGTAACATATATATAATACTCAAGGTAGGGCAATTACATAACAAAGTATTTTATTTACATAGAAATAATAATGTAAGTTTTTGTGGATGTCCATATATTAAAATGTGTAAACGGATTGTATAATGTATTTACACATACAGTTAAGATTCATGATTTGATAATAGAAGCAAGGCATAAAAAACATTTAAGAGTAGCACAAGGGTATTCTATGTATCGCATAAGATTAAGAATGGCCTAGGTGTTGACCTCATATGGCACTTTGCACTTTCTATATTTCCCTCTTTTCTACCAGATTAAACACTACTTGCAACCAACCCTTGACTCGCGTTCATCTAACATCCATTGGTACAAACGTCCCACAAACTCTCAAAATACATTCAAAATAAAATTAAAATATGGTCTCTTACAAGTCCGCCCCTCGTCCCGCTCTTTAGAAACGTGTATGCCCTACAATATTAGAATTATAACACACTTCTATGTTGGATAAAAAAATCAAATACAACTCAGAACAAAAATAATTACGTGCAAGTCTTAAAATAGTTCAGCGTAAAGCTAATAATACAGTATATTACAATATACGGAATAAATTAACAAGATATATACTATTTCAAAAAGTGTATAAAAATAATATATCACATCAAATTCACAAATAAAAAAAGTTTCTGGACAAACAATTGCTTAAGTAAACGTTACAGTTTTCATGAGTTACAATTGTAATATGAAAAATCGAAAGTATCGCTTAATCACAAGACATAACGTAACATTATCATTTGATCCCGATTTGTTATAACAAAACTGTTCTATCTATCTAGCATCGTTAATCACTTAACTTCATTTAACGCCCCTCTCAATCTCCACCATGCTAATTTTTAAATATTACTAGGCGACCCAGTTTCCAGTTCGGAAACGGTTCGTCGGCAGCACTGCACTGCACAAAACAAGATCCCGCTAAGCCCAATAAATCAATAACGTTATAAACGAAAGATAATAATGCATTAAAACACTTCACTGTTCAACTGGCACATTCGACGGCAAATTTTGTTTTGAAACAAAGAACTTCAAGCGCTACTCAGAGTTTAGTCATAATTCTTCCATGGAAGGATTGCGTTTCTAAATAGGACAATTTTTCTGAATTGTTTTCAACGTCTTTAAAGAAATTTTTATTTGTGCATTTACTTAAAACAGAATAATTTTTTTTACATACGTACTTTTTTCAAAATTCTACACCTATTGCGGTTTTTTTGACCTCTTAAAACTGACTAATAAATATAAATATACAAAATATAAATATATAAACATTGTGTCTATTTTTAGTATAATACAGATCTCTCCCCACAGCTTCACTTAACGTTTCGATCTGTGGCTAATTCAATTTGGACTGGCGTAAAATGACTGCCTTTGGGCTGGCGGCTTCTGACATTAGACATTCCGTCTCTTGGTCAGTCCCACTCTTGTTAAAAAAATCTATCTCCTCATTTTCGACAATCTTTGGACTATTGGGTGGGTGGTTCAAAAAAAGCTGCTGGATTGCTCCTGAAAGAGATACCGATACTTTTTTTAAGTATAACCAACGTAGTTGTGGTACTGTGGTTTACATCATTTACTATTGAGTTCATTTTAGACTAATAAAATGAGGGAGAAAAAAGTATAGATACTTGTTCATAACCCAAATCTACATATGCGTGAACTAGATTGTTCATTACGGACACTCGATGTTAGCTTCGAAATTCATTTTATTTTACGTAACCTTACATGGTTCAGAACTAGATTATAAAACATACAAATCTGACCAAAGCCTACCAATCGCATACTTGGGTTGGGTTACTTGGATGCCTACGTGGTTAGTTTATCAAAAAATAAGGGTGATATCTTCTTCTTCTTCGTTCTTAATTATTAGTGTTGAAGGGGATCGAGATTTATCTGCCAGTGGGTTTGAACGCGAAACTGTTCGAATTTATCAACCATGAGCTTTTTGCCGACTCGACCACGCCTCCAACACAATTAAGCGTTACGTGTCAGCTGGTTATGCGCCATTGAGGCCATTGACTCCGATTTCAGCCTGCTTTTCTTTTTTGATTTGCTTCCATAGCCTTTGTCCAACCAAGAACAAACTACAAGGCAGCAGTTGTTTTAATTTTTTTTAATTTTGGAGTTGTCTCTCCTAGAATATTCGCTGTCCCCAGCTAACGAGCCTCATCTGCCCGAGGGTTCGAGACTTTTCGGTTTAGCAACCATGAGCTTTACCGACTCGACCACGCCGACCCCTAAGGGTGAGATAATAACGGAGATTGGTGAAAGAAATTAGAAGTTGAGATTTATTAAGTAAAAATATGTATGTAGAACAAAACTGTGGGTATGATTTTATTAATTTAAAATAATAATAGAGACTTAAAACGTTAATTTTACGATTAGCTAGGCAGGGCTTGTAGGTAAAATTTTAAATACCGAAAAGATGTGAATATATTTTACTAATTACTTTTACAACACGTAGAGTATTTAGACGAGCAAGTTGATAAAGTAGTCAAAACTTACCTGTGATCATATGATTACCATCGTCAACTTTCAGCTCTGAGAAAATGCATTTTAATTAATTAATGTTTTATATTTATTGAAACAAATAAAATCTTAAATTTCATTTTTTGAAGATAAAGAAGCTAAATTATTTAGTAACATAAGAACGCACACGTTGCGATAAAAAAGTTCATTACTTACTTGCTTTGATTATGTTCAATTGGTGTTTAATATCTTGTAAATAAAAAAATTAAAAGAAACAGACATGATGGCATGTAGAAAATTAAATTCTAATGTAGATAAGAGTTAAAAATCGATGTATCAAAACAACATATTATAAGACAAATATAAAATAAAAGATGGTATTGAGTTTCACAGAGGAGGTCAAGGGTCATGGAGGGTGGGGACAGATACGTATGTCAGTGGGGAGAGGGGAGGGTGGTAGGTACAGACAAAACGTAATCACGTTCGCGTATTACAATGGGTTCGCGCTAATCACTTAGTTATTACTTTATATCATGAATAACCACAGACTTTAAATCGTTATTTAATGGTCCTATGAAACAAAGTGTAACATCCACTAATTTCTATGTTGGTTAAATATTTTAGGGTTTTCCAACTTACACATACACGAACTCGCACAGACACATACTCAACAGCCTTTGTTCCCGGCATTTCTTCGGGGGAGAAATTCTACCCCCCCCCCCCCCAGCGAAATGGAATTTCTATAGAAAACATATACTTTTACCAATGTCCGCCCCCCACCTCCGAAAATATCAAGTGCAATATGTAAAATTCCTACCTTTCTCAAACTCATCAAACCGTAGCTTTAAATCATTAAGCGTATTTGAACAATCTGTGAAGGATTAGTTGTTCAAATGAAAACAATGGTAAAATTATATTTTAAAAATGTATACATCTGATATACATATCACGCTCGTACAAACTATATCAATTTTAATAAAGACATCTGACTATCACACAATGGTGGAGTCTGCAAAACCCAGACAGTTTTCTACTTATTTAACTCACTCGTTTTCTTATTATCATTAATCGTTTCAGCTCACTAAGAAGTACAGGGCCGTGACGACATTTCAGATACGAAAAACAAAATTGTGCTAGGTTGTTTTTTTTAAACTTAGGCCTTGACTACCGAATCATTTCACCCCCGTGAATTTTTTTGATGGCCGATTCTAGTCGGGGAAAAGATACGCAAGCGCAATGGAGAGAAACTACCGCCTTCATTCGCGGCGATGTTTTCGATGCTACTGCACATTCGTGTTTACAAACAAACCGCAGAACCCTAACCCTAACTAACCCTAACCCTAGCGCAGCTAATAAGGTCACTACGCATGCGCACAACTATTGAGTTTCGTATTTTCTGCCGAAACATCTTTTCCTAGTAGAAACTTCATTATTTTTTTTTTATCTTGCGCTTTTCCTGTGGGTCATACCTCAACGTCTATCTTCTTCTTCTTCCTTCTTTATTTTATTGTATGAAGAGACTCCTTCCAACACAATTAAGTATTTCGTGTCAACCTTTTATGTGTCATGTAGCCAGTTGACTCCGATCTCAGCCTGCTTTTCTTTTTGGATTTGCTTCCAAAGTTTTTGTCCAACCAAGAAGAAACTACAAGGCAGCAGTTGTTTTTAGAGTTGTCTCTCATAGAAGAGTGGCTGTCCCCTGCTGTCGAGCCTCATCCTTCCGGGGGAGTGAAATCGGGAATTTTCGATTCAGCAACATGGAGCTTATCCGACCCGACTACGCCGACCTCCAAAAGTCTGTCTAGTGGTGTCATTCAACTGTCTTTCTTGAAGTATGACCTATCCACCACTTCTTATCATTGTTTTATTTCGTACTCCGCATGCACTAGTCTGCATAACTCGCATAGGCGTAGATTGGGAATATTATATTACCTTTATACCTTCACAATCTAACACAAAAACGTGTTTATGAAACAGCTCTAGGGGGTGTTTGTTGTTTTTTTGTGTTACCCTCCAATTTTCTGAGCAAAGTTCATTTTGGGTTGTTGAACAATCGATATAAGAGAGAGTTGACAAAATAAGATAGAAAAATACTATTTTTTTATTTTTAAATCCAAATAATTTCTTCCCTAAATAGCTATCTGTTACAATTAGAAATAATTACCTTCAACCAAGTGAACGTGAACGTCATTTTCGGCCTCTGTAACATACAGAAAACTACATATAATGAGATACCGGCGTTTTCTGTTGCAAAACAAATGTCTTTTGCATTCATATACTTGTGATTTTAATTTGCAAATAATTATTATTCACCTATTTATTATTATTATTATTATATTATATTTATATATTATTTTATTGAGATGCTTAATGAAGCCGCCAGAATAGATCAGAACATAGAGAGAGAACATATAAAATCCAAATTATTAATTTGTAATGACAGGTTAACTGGTCAACTTTTTAAAATTTTACCTTCCGGAGTATTGGTGCAACACCGAACTTTCTTTTCTTTTTTTGGATTGTCTTTTTTGCCAAACTTGCCCTCTAATTCTTCCTTATCTAGATAGTGTTCCTTTATAAATGTCTTATCTAGATAGCTTTCCTGTAGATCTTTCTTAGCTATAAAGCGTTCCTCTATATCTTTCTTAGGTAGATAGTCTTCATTCAGTTTGTTCATTTTTACATATAGCTCTAAATCTCTATTCTGGACACATTGTGTTATGGTAGACTTTACAAACTCATCAAAGTATGTTGTTTTTACACATTGTTCATGACTTTCGCTCTGAGCCACTAATTCGTTAGATGCTTCTCCGTTAGTCGCGCAAGTTTTATACTGATAATTTTTCGATTTAGAAGCAGGACGGAACTGTTCTGGGAACAAATATCTGAACCAATCTGAAATTTTAAAAAAAAACGTGATTGTTTCTTCTTCCAAATATGACTTCTAGTTTTTAAACAACATCTAAACATTCTGAATAAAAGTTTGATAGATAGTGATGTGTGTTTATTTTCCTTGCAAGTCTACCCTTACAAACTTGGTATAAATATTTTGTCAGCAGTGCGATGTGAAAAAAAACACACAAAAACAAAAGCTCGTGAAATTGTAAATATAAAAAAAAATTAAATAAATGTTCAATAAGTTTTTATATAATTATGTACTGCATAGGAGAAAATAAGTTCTTTTCTTTAAATATATGAAAAAAAAATCTTAAATAACTAAAAATAAAAGTGTGGGTAGTTATATTATTAAATTGAATAGCGTTTCTAGAATTTAAGAATTAAAAATGTGTGTAGGCATATAATAGCGCGTTAAATATTACTTAATGTAAGAAATATTAATTAATTCTTTAAAAATTTAATAAGCATCCCATTGTCAAATTGGATGTCAAATTGCATTGTCATTGTGTTTTGACCAACGTGCCAAGTTTTGATGAAATTGGCTGGTTAGAAATGCGCAAAATTTCGCTCGCCAGTTTCAACTCACAACGCCAAACAGAGGAAGCAAGTTAAATAAAAGCTTGCAATAATAAAAAATTATATTTTAATTTTCCACTAGATGAAAATTACTATTCAGAAAAATGTGTGATTACCTGTCTTCACCAACCGTACTACTACGAATGCCATGGTTGCAAGTATCACTCCAATACCTGCCAAAGTCCCAAATATTCCTAGACATAAGGCAGCTGAAAGAATTATAAGGAAAACATGGAGCTTTAAGACATTGACCGTAACGGAATAAAATTCCGGTACTTAATCTAACAATGCTAGAAATGGTACACTTTATGGGGTCGTCCATAAATGACATCACACTCGTAGGTGGAGGGGGAGGTCGGTAATTTTGTGACGATCGGTGATGAGTGGCAAGGGATGTAGTTAAGATAGTATGACGTCAAACTTTAGCATTTTTAAAAAGTTCAAATATATAAGGGGGTTGTAGGTTGGGGTGTGACGTCATTTTAGATGGGGGGGGTCTGGCTTTTGTGACGTTGTGTGATGGAGGGGAGAGAGTAGGTAAAAATCGCCAGAAAGGTGTGACGTAATGTATGGATGATCCCTAAGATAAAAAATTCAGTCAAAAAACAATGAGGATTGTGTTTATCATTTTGTTCCATTGTGTAATTGAAGTAACGTGAATTAAAAGAAGTAAATGACCCCTTTCAGACCTAATTAACTATTGGGCAGATGAAGTAGAGTTGATATGTATCTTGACCTCAGTATATGAAGGGATCGTGTGATCAGCACTATGACCACCAGCCCCTACGTAAGCCAGGAACATATCAGAGCTGGGTGGACTAAGGGACGTAGTACTGACTTGGATTCGAACTCGAGACTTTCGGGTTTGCAGTCGTATACTCTACAATTCAACCAAGCCGTCCTTTAATGCTGGGCATGAAAACACACCCTATTAAGTATATAGCACGTGAATCATCTCAAATACATAAGTATATAATTCTTGAATAAGAGAAAATCACATAATTATATAATCTTCTCTACTGTTTGCTAACTATACAGCTGATAAGTTTCTACAATACCCTGATGAAGAACATAAAAGTGTAATAAATTACTTTGCTTTAACTGTAGGAAATCGTCTTGAAGCTTTTGTCTCTCCTATGATGTTAGAATAAAATAAATGATTAACGTTGTTATATGAAATATAAAATTAAATAAAACTACGAATCACCAAAGCACGTTTACATTTTATTCTATTTTATTTTATATAGAAATTATATAAAATTTTGTTGTTTTTTTTTTACAATTTTTTAATTAAATTTCATTTTTAATAGATGGAAAAAAAATCTACTTGGAAATTGAAATTTAAAACAAGGTTCTGTCTAATTAAATCCATCTTGTTAATTAATCTTGATTTAAAGTGCCTTACTTTTTGTTCCATGATGTGTTGTTTGTTGACTAGTTCTTTTTGATTAGCTTGATCTAATAGTTTTGAAAACAAAACAAATCTACTGTATGCTTTTGAGTGGAATAGTTTAAAATTCAACATAGCTAGGTAGGAGTGTTTAGACTTTTTGTTAGTGACCATGTTAGCTCAGAAAAATCGAAGCCTCACCCCGTATCCTCCCCCCCCCCCCCTCCCCCACACACACATGCATTCTCCGCGAAAACAAAGAATACAACTGTTTTCTCCATTTCATCAGTCCTATTGATCTTCATCTACAATAGGGTAACTTTATATTCCTAATTTTTTTTTATTTAATCCGTGTATTAAATTTATAAGGAATTTTTTAAAATGTTATGAATAAGATCAATAAAAGAAAGTTAGAGATATTGAATGTTTTCACACAGACTAAAAATATCCTTTACGAAAAAAAAATAAAGTAAACATACAGCGCTGTAAAATACAAGCCTGATACATTATATACATGAACATGCAAAAATGTTGTCAACAATTCGATTTGTAGTGAAAATATCTTACCATCTTTCATGTCTTTTACTTCTTTTTCCAAATTTGCTTTTTCCTGATTTAATATTTTAAATTGAAAAAGTTGTAGATGGTTTTATACATTTTTTATATAACGTTAGAGAAATTAATTTGACGATTAGTTTGACGCGCATAAACAAATATTATAAATTTAGTAAAATCAAAAATTCTAAAATAATTAAGTATTTTAACATTATATTGCTTTTTAACTACGATTTTTTATAGCTGTAATAATTGATGCTATACATCATGCCTGAATAACACATTTTACAACCTTCTCTATTTGCACTTTAAATAAAAACTAACTCCTCCGTACCAGAATCGTAGAGTTCAAACTTTGTTTCATCAACTTTAATTCTATTGAAGAAAATAAAAAGCAACAGTTTTATGCTAAATATAACAAATATTTTCAACAGAAAAGAACAGTGTGTTTATTTCTACATTCAAACAATGGGTTTTAATTTTTATTTGTATTTTTTAGTTGTGTTTGATATGAATATTTCAGCTATATTACATTTCTCGAAAGTGTCAATAAAGATAAATTTTAAAATATTTACCTTCTTCGAGTTTCTTTGTCGCCTATTGGAAATATGCAATTTACATAAATAAACAAAAATACACATAAGTATAATATAGTATAATAAATAACTAGGTTAATAAACTATAATTTTAAAAAACCTCGGATTGTTATATATCTTTTCCTAGAACACATAAGCACGTTAAATTGTCAAAAGATTTTAAAAAACTATTAAAGCAGAAACGTTAGTCTTTCCTATGATGTTAAAATAAGATAAACGATTAAGTAAATGTTGCGTTAAATATAACAATTAAATCATACATCAACAAAGCAAGTATACATTTTATTTTTATTGTTTTAGTAAGAAGTTATATTAAACGTATTTAGTATTTACATTTTTATTACATTTAATGTATTTTTAATACGTATAAATATATTTTACTAGATATTTAATTTTTTTTAAATTAGTATAATTAAATCAATCATGTTAATACAATTTGATTTTAATGTCTTACTTTTCGTTCTAGGAGCTGGTTTTTGTTGTTAAAATCTTTTTGATGAGCCAGTTCTAATAGTTTAAAGAAAAACAATATATGCTTTAAATGGAATTGTTTACAATTCAACAGAACTAAGTGGGACATTTAGAATTTTGATTATCATAGAAGCCTACAGAAATTGAAGCCTTACCCCCTAACGCAACCCCGCACCCCCACCCCCACCCCACCCCACCACACACACACACACACATCCTACACAAACACATAAAACACAACATAATGTGGATGCCATATGGTCATTTCTAATGATCTTCATGTCCGAACTAGAAAAAACATTTCTAATTTGATTTTTTTAAATCCGAGTATTAAAACTATAACATACGTTTTGTAACGCTATGAAAAAAAATCAATTACAACATGTATGACATATCTAAAGCATGTTTTCATACACACATGCACACAGATTAAAAAAATAAGTAAGTATACAGTACTGTAAAATACAAGCCGCTACAATAACCGCTACATTAATCAAATAAAAATGCTAAATGTTATCGTGAAATCGTTTTGTAGTGAAAACATCTTACCATCTCTTATTTCTTTTACTTCCTTTTCAAGCTTTGCTTTTTCCTGATTTGATATTTTAAATCGAAAAGTTGTAGATGGTTTTATACATTTTTATATTACGTAAGAGAAATTAATTTTTATCATCTTTTCTAAAATTACATTTACGCACTTAAACAAATATTGTAAATTTAGGAAACTCATAAATTCTAAGATAATTATTAAGTAAACATCTTTATTTCTCTTTAAGTACGTTATTTTATAGCTGTAATAAATTGATACTATATATCATGCCTGAATAATTAATTTTACAAGCTAGTATACTTGTACTGTTACTAAAAACTGACTCCTACGTACCATAAACGTAGAGTTCAAACTTTGTTTTATCAACTTTAATTCTAGTGAAAAATATAAAAAGCGACGAGTTTATGCTCAATATAACAAATATTTTAAACAGAAAAGAACAGTGTGTTTATTTCCATATTCAAACACTGGGTTTTAAGTTCTATTTGTATTATTTCATTGTGTTTAATGTAAAACAAAATAGTTATATTATAATTCCCGAAAGTGTTTGTAATATTTACCTTCTTCGAGTTTCTTTGTCGCCTATTGGAAATTGCGATTTACGGAAATAAATTTTAAAAATCACATGAGTATAATATAGTATAATAAATACCTAAGTTAATAATTTATAATTAAAAACCCTTAAATTTCTATATTAATTTCCCTAGAACACATGAGCACGTAAAATGGTCTCGAGATTAAAAAAAACAACTATTAAAGCAGAAACTTTTGTCTTTCCTATGATGTTGAAATAAAATAAACGATTTAGTAAATGTTGCGTAAAATACAAAGATTAAATTAAATTATAAATCAACGAAGCAATTATAAATTTTATTTTATTTTAGTAAGAAATGTTTGTTTTTTTACTTACAATTTCTTATCATTTTTAATTTCTTTTTAATAGATATAAATACGTTTTACTGGGAATTTAATATTTCAAACAAAGATTTGTATAATTAAATCAATTATGATAATACAATTTGATTTTTTAATGTCTTACTTTTTGTTCCAAGATCAGGGTTTTGTTGTGTTCATCTTTTTGATGAGCCAGTTCTAATAGTTTAAAAACAAAACAATATATGTTTTAAAATGAATGGTTTAAAGCTCTACAGAACTGACTGGGATATATAGATTTTTTTTATTATCATGGTAGCCTAGAGGAATTGAAGCCCTACCTCAACACCCCCCCCCCCCACACACACACACACACACAAACACACACATCCTTCATAAGCACATAAAACATAACATAATGTGGACGCTATTTTGGCGTGTTCGTGTTTCTTGCGTATTCTAATCAATACAAGAAAACAATGTACATATTACTAAAACACAGAAAGATCAGCCACATCATATAGATAACTTTGTTTTGAGTGGGGTATGTTTTGAGTGGGGTATGTTTTGAGTGGGGTATGTTTATAGCTGATGTTTGTGTTAAAGAATACATGTAAGACATTTAGGAATTTGCTGTAGCAGTACTTAAAAGCATTTAAACAATAGGAATGTTTTAAAATTAATTACCTTAAATTTTTGTTTTACATTTCAACATTTGAACATTTCAGAAGAATGTACTACTAGCCAGCCTTTAGCACACAAATAATGATTTTAATGTTTGTTACAAGATAAAAAAATATTTAAATTATTTTACCTTCTTTTAGCTGTTTTATTTCCTAAAAAGATAATTTAATATAGCAATTGTAAGATTACAAACTGGATAAATTATGTATTTTATATTCTAGGACGCTGTCTATAATGTTACACTCCTATGGGAAGCAATTTTTTTTCCGAAACTTTTCTCGGGTAGGGAAGGTGGGTTGGGTTGAAAGTATAAAGTATATTTTTTCTGTAACAATAATATATATTTTTCTATTGCTCTGGGGGTACTGTACATATCCCCCTCCTATCTCCACCCCTGTGAGATGCTGGGTAGAAATACTGGGGAGTAGTTTGAGTTTAGATTTTTCTAACGACGAGTGACGACGACTGGGATGGGTAGTTAAGATAATGTGACGTGACTCTTACATTTTTTTTACATTTTACAAGTTTCATTTTTTGCATGAAGAACAATTACTGAAAATATGGTTGGTATTGTTACAAAAATAAAAAAAGTAGTAGGCTTTTTAGTGTTAAAAACCTGCGAAGTGAGAAAAAGTTAGTTTTAAAGAACAGGTTATTTTTATCAGTTAAAAGTATTCAAAATTCAATTATAAAATATATTTCAATTTCAAAAGGTAAGTAAAATTTATGTCGATAGTATGCAAGTGGTTTTAAAATTAACTGAAAGAAAAATAAGTACCAAAATATGTTTTACTTACATTTTGTGCAGCGCTCAAATTTTGTTTAAGCCAGTTTATTTGAAAATCTTGTTCTAATTAGTAAAAATAAAAGCATCTTTTGTCTTACTGTAATATGTGTATAAAATGAATGTTTCCGGTTTATAACGTTAATGAAGAACTCGATAAAATTAGAGATAATATTAAAACAATACATTTTCTATGCGGTTTCTTCAACTTGATGAGTATAGACTATAGATCTATGTTAAAAATCTAAAAAATAGACGAGAATTTTAGAAAACAAAAACAATGTTTTGTTTGTTTTTTTTAATCATTTAACAGACGCCGTTGCATAGCAGATCTTACATTAACAAATTACAAAACTAATTTTACTTTAAAAATTATGAAATGAGCTTCTTTAAGTAATATACATATTATAATTACCATCAATGTTCAATAACTCCTTGAAGCTAAACAGGGAACGACATACTAGAAAATGGTCACAAGAGTTGCTTCTCATTGGTAGCGGTGATGAGTTGTTGAACAACTGCTGACAAAACGCAAGTCTGGAATCCTCTGCCATGTTGATGGGAAAACACGTTTCACACGTGCCTTCGTGGCAAAAGTCTGTATGCTCACAGCATTTGCCATATTTGGGGCAAAAAAGTTTATTTTTAGCTTCACATTCTTTTCGCGCTTGCTCGAGGTCTTGTTCAGTGGGTCCTATGGCAACGGCTGAAATATAATCATGGGAATCAACGAGTTTACGAAAAACCTCCCCTCATTTATTTTTGTTGACATGGATATAAATCGTGTTTTTGTCAATCTTGACTACAAAGCGGTAGTAAATTTAAAAATAAGAAAAATATAAGCTTGATAAAAATTTAAAAAAAAAATATTTTAAGAATCAATCATATAAAAATTTTCAAAATATGTCAGCACATTCCCCACCGGCCTTTACTACCCTTAACATGAGTCAGTTACCCATTTAGCGGGATTGAGCCAGGATTTGAACTCTATATTTTTGGGGTAGCAGTCGTATACTCTAACACACGACCACTCCATCCCGTTAGATTTTGGCCATTTTATACACAGTAACACCATATATGTTACCACCACACATCTCGGGACTGGAGATAGGGCCCTGACGAGAGAGCTAATTCCGGCATTTCCCGAAAACCACTGGCTAGGTAAACTGGGTGATTTTAGATACCGATATCCGATAATGGACTCTCCCAAAAAAAATAGGTGTGTTGGGTTGTTAGTAGTATTGTAATCACGATAATTAATTATAGAAATTAGGGTTAGGCGTATGGTAGGACTAGCGTTGGGGGTTAGGGATAGGGCCTGGATAGGGTTAGTTAGCATTGACATTAGCAAGCCATATGTGTATTTTAGTTAAGTAAATAACCGTACACCCCTTTTTAAAGAAGATTCCATTATCGGACACTGGTATAAAAATTCCACCCCCCCCCCCCCGGTAAACTAAAATAATAACCTATGCATGTATCTATTTATTAATTTACAGCCTATCGCCAAGCTGGTAATTAAACAGTTTTGGGATCGCCCATTTGAAAATCGCCCGGTCGGCATTTGACCGTTTGTTTCATACAAGGATGTCGCCGAGATATAAGCAATATATATAACACGGCTTCGAACTATACGCTGTCGTAGGATTTTTAAATAGCCGACCTTATTATTGAATCTATTTATAAATATTTAGGTAGGCCCGATATTTTATTTCTTTGAGTATGACGAAATAACTTGAAATAAAATATAAGCCCATACAAAAAAGTTTTTTTTTGTAAGGTTAACCTATCCACATCATGTTTAAACATACATTTAGATCGTTAAAAATATGATAATATAATGTTAGAGTATAAGAAGAAAGTGACGACGAAATGCGTTTATGATAATATCAACGGTATTCCAATATACATGTTTAATTAAGGTTCTTCTATAAAAGAATGTCTGGAAACAAGTGGGCTGATTGGGGAGGGGAGGGGGCAGGGGCGTAACGAGGGGGGGGGCGGGGGTGCGGACCGCACCGGGTGACACCATTTAGGGGGGTGACACCAAGGCAAAAAATAGCAAAATATATAGAGAAAAACTTGAGGGGGGGTGCAAATCGAAAGTTTGAGGGGGGGGGTGCAAATCGAAAACTTGAAAGTTTGTCCCCGGGAAGGGTCGCTACACCTCTGGGGGGTGACACCATTAAGTGCCGCACCGGGTGACACCCGACCTCGCTACGCCACTGGGAGGGGGTGTCGACTTCAGATATTTGTCTACAGTTGCAGTCGAACAGTTGCCATGGTTGCCGCTGTTGTTTTTTTTTCTTTTTTTTTTTTGTATTTTCTAAACAAAATGTGGTCCAAAACTATTTCAAAGTATTAAAATATGTAGGCCCTATAGCCGGTTGAGGAGAAGCTTTTCAAAATAGCGAAATCAGTATTGCTAAAAAATGCTTTTTCGCGTCATATTTGATTACTTTTTTGTCGTAAAGCACACTAACTGTTTCAGTTACATACACGTTTTGGTTATAATACATTGCTGTATAGGTAGACGATAAAATAGATTGACTTTAAATTTTACTTACTTTGTGTAATGTAGGAGGCGATCATCAAAGAAAGGAATATATAACTTAAGGCTGCAGGCATCTTCAAGACCATCACATCAGAATGATACAACGTGGTTGGAGATAGTATACTCTATAACTTTGAAATATAATAATTGTCCGACCGACATTATTTAAGAAAACAAAAGATGAAACTATTGAAAATGTAGGCGTATTGATTACACATTTAGTTACCCTACTCACACGTACTAGAGAATTCAGGAATTTAAATGGAAAATAGTTTAAAATTGTATTTTTAAAGTTTAGTATTTTCCAATGTCTAAGACAACTTTTTTACGAAATTTTCTCAAAATTCTGAGATGGCCAGTATCTCAAAAACCAATATCTTAAAAGTTGCGTTTACTCTTATAGGCCTAGTCGTCTCATTTGCCTGAAAATATGGCACTTGTCTCTTTAAAGTTAATAAATTACAACAATTGTGTTTAATTATATTGTTCTAAGAGCAGTTTAATATAAAAATGTTAAAATATCAGAAATATTATAAGAAAAAGCAAAGCATTTCCAAAAAACCTTAAAATATCTATATATTTTTATAAGCATTAACCACATAATTTTATATAAATACCTGCATTAAAGTAAGGAACATATTTAGACGAGAATCTTACACCTGTATTTAAAAGATTTACAAAATATACAAAGTTGTTTTCCTGTAGTAAAGTAGACTATTGTCGATGTACCACTCCTACTGAAGGAAAGCTAACCAGCTTATCTTGAATAGAAATTTTCTTTCAGGCCTGTTTGTTTTCCTTGTTTACAAAATGGCGTCTCCTCTGATAGGTACAAAATTAGACTGAGACACCTAAGATCGGGAAAACCAGTTTTGGTAGTACCGTGATTTATCAAAGTATATTTTTTCTTCTCTGTTTTTTCTTAAATTCATTTTGTATTTACACTATCACAAAAAGTTAGTGTCTACTAGTTGTATTTTTTCAAAGTGTATTGCCTCTGAAGTGGACAAATTTTGCATTTCGAATGAATGTGTCAAAATTTTCGAACTAGTAACAGTACGTAATAGCAGAAGTGTATTTATAACTGTCTATTTAAAGGTTGCAATACATTCGTTTATGGGTAAACCCTGTTCTGACCGAGCGATAGCGTAACTAGGTCGGGTATCACCTGGTGCGGTAACTAAGGGTGTCACCCCCCTCCCAGCCCACCCCTCAAATATTTGTGTATTTTCGATTCGGTGTCACCCATCTCCCCCTACTATTTTATTTGTATTTTAACGAGATAATACATAGTTTTGATAGTAAATTGTATTATTTTTCGTTGTGGTGTCACCCCATAAATGATGTCACTCGATGCGGACCCCCCCCCCCCCCCCCCCCGCATACCCCGCATACCCCGTGTCCGCCTTTTGACGTCAATGTGACCAAACATGAATATTATCACAAGAAACATGCTTTGCATTTCTTTTAACCCAGGTTGTATTTTCATTCCAAACTCAGTAAAGCTGGGATTTGAACTACTTTAAGAATGACTCCTTGTCTACGTATCGTTGCATTTTAAATTCCTTTGTGCGAAATACAATTTATAGATGTAGTTTTATTAAAGGCCTAGATTGGGTTTTATGGGCAAAGGGGCGGGGAGTGAATGTGCACAACTTTTCACGTTTATTTCTAACTATAGATAAATATAGCTGGTTGCAGTTCATTGCAACTCATTACATTCATGAAAGAGGTGCAGCTTTGCTAAAACGTTCATATGGTGAGTGGTCACTCCTACTTCTCTCTTAATACCACGGATCTGAGTATATTGTAAGTCCGGTATTCTTTGTAAGTGTTACAACACTGGGGGGGGGGGTGGAGCTATTTTGTTTAAGTAACATGCGTCATATGAAACAACACTCCTCTAGCTTTTTCGTTTCGTTTTCTTCCGAATTATTAAAATTGTGATTATAATTTGCCATGAATGCGTTGTTTTGTTATTTATAGCCGTAGTGATATTAAATAGCTTCTTCATATTTAGATAAAAACGTATTACAAAACTAAAACACAATAAACTATCACCGTAATAAACACAATAAACGCAACATAATGATATTTGACATGACAATTTACGGAAGTTTTTCTGCTAACTCTTCCTGCTAATGAATTTCTAAACCTTGGGTGTACATTACTGTAAACCGCTTAATTTCTTTTATCATATTTAAGATGGATTTGGGACATGGATGCGAAGTCTTGCTTCATAGTCATTGAATTGTTAGCAGAATGGTAAGCTAACATGTTTTTTTCCTTCCTTCTTCGTTCCAAATTGTAATGTTGGAACTGATTTCCTCCAACACAACTACGTGTTAAGTGTTAACATGTTATGGTGTCATATACGCTGACACCGATTTCAGACTGCTCTTCTTTCTGGATTTGCTTCCATAGCCTTTGTCCATCCATCTCTCCTAGATGGCATTTAATTGCTTAATTGCTATTTTATTTCAAAGGGCATTAATTACCTACATGGAATCATTTATATGTGTAAGTGTTTGTATAATAATTGCACTAAACATTCACAAAACTACAAACTTAGTTTGTTATCTCGTGTACTTTGTTGCTGCACAAACACATAAAATAAATTTGCACTAATAACTGTTACAATTAAAAAATAAAATAAAGCAACTCAGTATGTATTAAGTCATTTAATGATTGATGGTATACATTGTTACAATTTAGCGTTAACATTCTGTCTATGAAACTAAAGTATTCGATTTAAACTACAATAATTAAACTATGTTAAATGGGCACCCAAAATAAGTGGTCGTGGCTGAGACAGGTGTTCTAGTCCACGACACAACCACCACATAATAAATGTGGGATTTTTACATTCAAACTAAAACTAAAAGCCCTGACAGCGAAACATTCTCTAAAAGCTTTATGTAACCTGCGAGAGACATTTGAATGCCATTTTGGTGTCCAGTTTTAAACTGTCCTTACACGCCCCTGCTTACGCCACCGCATACACCATACAACCACCATACAACCACGACTCGACCACGTCACAACTACTACAACGTGTTTTAACCACAACAAAACAAGCGATCACATATCTCAATATTTACAAAACTTACTCCCTATTCAAATAGCAATGTTCCAGACTCGCACAAAAAAGTATACATGGTATATTATAAACATACTTTTGAGATAACGTTCTTTAATGTTACAAATCAATAGACTACATGTTGTTGAGGAAGAACAATTTATTAAAAACTATTTAATACTGTATTTGGAAAAACAAATAACAAAATACTTTTTTAATTAGAAAATTTTCATCTACTCGAATGCATGGGCTTACTAAAATAGATTAGTACATGTATTTTTGGTGCATAAAATATAAATAACCATCATTATTTTCAACAATATATTAAGGGCACATTTTAATAATTAATTAAACTTAGTTTTTAAAAAAATGTTAGTAAAAAGATATTTTAAAAAAGATAAGTCTATATCGCCGCCAACAGATACGTCCCCACCTCCCTCTCTCTCTCTCTCTCTCTCTCTCTCTCTCTCTCTCTCTCTCTCTCTCTCTCTCTCTCTCTCTCTCACTTTCTCTCAATATGCCTTTATGACTTATACTCCGTCCCACCAACACCTTTGAACTGTGTTTTTTCTTTACCCTTCGGCATATATTTTCTCCGGTTGCCAAGAACTTAATTTCTAGAAGAATTTAAAAACGCAACAGTCTCTTCTGGTTTAGAATCGTATTCATTTTCTGGTTCATCATGTAAATCATCATCATTTAGAATTCGATTAGATTGTAGTTCTTGCTCTGTAATACATACCAGTCAAATACTTTTAAAAGTGGTTATAATTTAATAAAATCGTTTTTATTGCTAAATACGTACATAGAAAAATGTTTAGGAAGATAAAATTATATGTTGTATTAATAATCACTTAACAATAGTTTGTTAACTGTCATTATTAGATTTAATAAATGAAAAGTACAAACAGTTTTTATTTTGTTTCATAAGAACATACTATTTTTCATAAACTCAAAAAAAAAGTTATAATCTTACATTAGTGTGAAATAGTGAAATATTTGTACTTTAGATAGATAAAATGATTTTTTTCAAAAACATTTCATTATTACGATCGCTATCATCGTCGTCACTCGTCCAACTTCACAAGTAGGGTTCGCCTGTTTCAAGTACCTCTGCATACACAGGGATTGTGTGGTCAGAACGATGCCCTTTACTTTCTCTAACGCTAGGTGGACAGAGGGACATCCTACCGACTCATGCCCGGGATCTGAACTCAAGAATTTCGGGCTAGCCATCGTAGGCTCTACTATTCGACAACGCCGTCCCTTGATTGTAACGATAAGATCTTTTAATGCTCTCTATAATAATAGGCTTTGAATGTGGAATATATTGTTTTAATTTGGAGAAATGTTTGACCGACACAGCAGCACCATCATACATGATATATGCAGCTACCACTTACTGATGGACTCAATACTTGACTTTAAATTCTCGACATCGTCTCGGATTTCTGTTAAATAATGGATGTTAACAAAGAAATAATGATGTGGCAGTAATATAAACAAATGCGCAACAATGTTAATAATGCACAAAACAAAACAGCATATATATATGGTGACAGGACAAATGATCTCACGGACAAAAGATGACAGGACAAATGATCTCACGGACAAAAGATACCAGGACAAAATATATCAGGACAAATGATACCACGGACAAATGATCTCAGACAAAATATCTCAGACAAAATATCTCACAGCAAAATTTTAATAGTGTATTGGATGATTTTAGTTAATCTGAACATTTTGTATTGACTATATTTAATATTATTTATAGGCCTATATAATAATTTTAAGGACTGTTTGCCACATAAATTTGTCATATTGCACCAAACATTTTAAAATTAAGATTACTAATAGAGTATGTGAAGATTAAAGAAACATTTCGTTAGACAGCGTAGGTGAGCTTGCCAAACATGATACAATCTTACCATGTCAGGTGGACTAAACAAGATCAAAGGGAATGAAATAACAATAAAGACACACCTTCGTATCAAGGTACAACTAGTACCTAAATTCAATAGTTATGCGTCGGTCACACCTTAGTGATCAGGTGAAAAATGCTTAGTTAAACAACAGCTGTCATCGTGGAGCTAAGTTTGTCGTAGTTTGGATGAAAACAAAGCAGTATTAGTGGTGATTACTCAATTATGGCTTCTTTCGTTACCTCGCAGAAAGGTTTTAGGACATTAGTTTCTGGTGAATTTATGTTTATAAAAACCATAAATTGTGCAGCAGGCAAAGAGATTTGGAAATGTGAAGTTATAACATTATGAGCAAGAGTTCACACAATACATGATCACATTGTACTGGAGAGGTGTGATCATAATTATGTACCTGCCAGCAAAGAAACGTAAGCGTTATGTCTGTGTTGATGATGCAATAAAAAATAATAGTTTTACATTACGAACATAAAGACCTGTTCACATTTTTTTAAAAATATTTCACTATAGCTACCGTTACTGTATTTGTTTTATACATTATCATTTATTACACCTTTAAGGTTTAAGTTTGTTTTAATTTTTACTTTTTCAAATCAAATGCTATTACAAAGTTTACGTTAAACACATCTTTTGGTGCTTTGTTAAGTTTAAGAAATTCATTATAATCACAATTATAATGCGTAAAAAAAAGTAAACAAAAGCCATATTGACAGTCAATTTTAAAAATGTTCGAATAAACTAAAATCCTCGTACATACTATTAAAATTTTGCAGTGAGATATTTTGTCTGAGATCTTTTGTCTGAGATCATTTGTCCATGGTATCATTTGTCCTGATATATTTTGTCCTGGTATCTTTTGTCCGTGAGATCATTTGTCCTGAGATCATTTGTCCGTGAGATATTTTGTCTGAGATATTTTGTCTGAGATCATTTGTCTTGAGATCATTTGTCATGGAACCATATATATATATATATATATATATATATATATATATATATATATATATATATATATATATATATATATATAGGCCTATATGTCAAAATATGTTTAATAATGTGTTTTAGGAAGCCAAAATAAACGTTACGTATAATTGTTGATTTTGCTTTCTTTTTCCGGATGTCCATAGTTTAAGTGTTATTTTTTACTTTAATGCAGGTTACACAAACTATTGCTTGAATTCCCAAGTATGATCTTATATGTTACTAGCCGTTATCGGCAAGGCGTTGCTCAAGCCATTTACTGCCATGTCTAAATGAAAATGTTAACGCACGCATGCGTTTTTTACAATATTTTTTCAAGAAAAATTAAAGAGAATTACATAACGCTGCGCTCAACACAGCAACAGCAAGTGAATTTAAAAATTAACCTTCACATCACCTGCCATTTCTCAATATCACGGTTCGTTACACAAATATACTAACCATCAGAACCAAACCATTTAACAGAAAACCGCTTATCATATATTTTCCCTCTCCTAGTGAGCAATATCCCCATATGCTACAATTACAAAATATAAAAACAAAACATCGGAATGGTATATAACTATATATAGCGTAACATTAATGTAAACAAAACAAAAACACTGACAAAATATAGAAAACTCTAACAGACTATTGTACACGTACAGCATACTCTATAACTAATACAAAAATAATAGCGACCAGTACTTATTAAATGTTAAATAATATGCACAGAATTGACAATACCATTAAAACTTAACTTAAAATAAGCATATAAATAAATCCAATTTTAAATGTATCCTGAATGTGACATGTATCTGGGTGTAAGACGTTAGCCACTACTATCCCCACCGTTTCATTAGACCCAAAATCAATTACCTTCTCTCAATTACCACCCTGTGTAATTACCCCACAACACAATGCAAATTATACCAGTACCTATCCCTTACTTCCCCATAGCAATCTCAAAATCACTAACCATATGCTTATCCTTAATCTTCACTATACTCATATTCTTTATTAAATCTTATCATTACCTCTGCCCATACCGTTACGTTCGAATATAAAATATGATTATTACGTCCCTCATATTGTGTATATCATGGTTACGTCCTTTGAGTGTTCAATGTGTCTTCTGTGATGTGTAGTTGATGTGTACATGTAGTGTGACCTACTTAGGTCTGTTTGGCTTTATGTATATTTAATCTCCTGAGTTATGTATTTGTCCTTGGGAGAATTGTCAGTTCACTGGTACAACCCGGTCAACTGAACGCTGTCACATCATGTGATTGTAAGTTTAATCCCTGGCAGAACCTCAACCAATGGACTTGCGACCGTGAGGATCCTTGACTGACCCTCAACCAATAGTCATAAACCTTTTGAGTTATTTCCCCTTACTCTGAGTTGTATTTAATCACGGGATTTTCAAGTCCAGAGGCCGCCAGATTGACCTAGGGACCAGGAGAGGTGTGCCTGTGGTTAGGTACGCCATTTTGCAGTATTGTTATTTTGTGACATGATTTCACCTTTTGTATAAGGAATTATGTGACTAGTTGTAGTTTACTGAATTTGTGTTCTGGTGTAGTATTACACCTTTTTGACTATCGGTGATAGTATTAACCTGTATAAGGATTTCTATTGTTGTAGAGGCAAATTGCCTCTTCCTGGTTTTTTGTTGTGGTTATTATGAGGCCAGTTCAGTTGTGTGTATTAATGATTTATCACAGCTGTGATATTGTGATTTTTCTCAAACTGTAAGTTGGAGTTGAGTTTATTTATATTACACTGAGAATCTGTACATTTTGATCTTACCTAGTGTCATTATCTTGTACATAAATTAAAAAGGTATTCATAGTTTAAGTCGTGTGAGTCTCTTCGATTTGTCGTGTTTTACCCCTAGACTGCATTAACGAGCTCACGGCAAGTTGTTGAGATTCCGTTACAACGTCTTCTATCGGTACCATACCAAACGAACCTGGGGTGTCCGCTCCTGACTGGCTGTCGGAGGTTGGACATAACAAGTGAGGGCTCGACCGGTATTTTGATTTATGTGCAAGTTTGGCATTAGTTTGAGTTTGTGATTTAGAGAGTGGTCAGTAGTTCGAAGAAGTTGAACTAGTTCTTGAGTAGTTGTTTTTGTTATCAGTTGAAGGTAAACATTGTTACTTTGTAGCTATGGAGGCTTTGTTGTTAAGTCCTACTGTGGAAGCAGTTGAGAACTTAAGTAGAAAAGATTTGATAACAGTTGTCAAAAAGTTAAACCTGGACTATATTGTTACTCAGACCTCTAGGGTGTTGAAGGACAAAGTTATTGTTTACTTCATTAATGAAGGCATGCTAGATGAGAGTCTTCTTTCTGAAGTTTTGGCACGGGAAGTGGAAATTGTTGATAGGGAGTTTGAGGCCAGACTAAAGTTAGAAAGAGAAGTTCAGATGAAGCGGTTAGAATATGAGTTTGGTATTATTGACAGTAGTTCAAGGTCAGGAGGTCCTTCTCAGTTGTCGGTGGCCCAAACATTGGCCCAGTTTTGCAAATTAGTCCCTAAGTTTGATGAGTCAGATCTTGTCGTATTTTTTAATACATTTGAGAACATGGCTGAAAGTTGTCAATGGCCTAGTAACGTAGTCACAACGTTACTAAGCACTGCTTTAATTGGTAAGGCTGCCACCACATACCAGGCACTCTCTCGCGAAGTCCAGTCAGATTACAAAAAGGTCAAGGCTGCCATTCTGAAGGCTTACGAAATAACTCCAGAAGCCTACAGAATTAAGTTCAGAAAAATTAGGAAACAACAGAACCAAACCTATGTTGAGTTCCTTTTTGAAAAAGAAAAAGTCTTTTCAAGATGGCTCCATTCTGAGAATGTCAACGACTTCGACCAACTCAGAAGTCTGATACTAAGAGAAGATTTTCTCAACGCAGTACCTGAAGAGATCAGACTACACATCTTAGATAACCGAATAACAGACATCAAAAGGGCAGCAGAATCAGCTGATACATACGAGCTGGTACATAAGAAGTCACAGGGTTCTGGTACCAAATACAATCCGGTACTACCTCTCATCAGCAACAATCCCTCTGCTGGCCAGTTGCTGAGATCTTGTCAATCAACACAGATACCCAGAGTCACAGCCAGGCGACTGATCTGCCACTATTGTTCCAAGCATGGGCACATCATCAAGAACTGTTTCCTGCGACAGCGAGATAACAGAGAGTATATACGAACATCTCGTAACGCTCTCCCCCATCGAGCAAGTCCAAAGGTGAACCTCGCCCGTCGTGATGACCCTACACCAGCGTGTCCACAGGAAGGAAATGAAGTGCCCACCACTTCCGTTCAGTCATCTTATGACTATCCTCTTCACCAACCGGTTACATCAGCAGCAACCAATTGTGAAGAATCGAGAACTGTTGGCTTCACATCATTCATGACAGATGCTGTCATCAGCAACCCTGGAGACCCAACATCATCGCGGAACATCGTAGTCCTAAGAGACACTGGGGCTTCTCAGTCACTTTTGCGGAGAAACTCATTGAACATCGCTCCAGAAACCAACACCGGTGATGTCACCATCATTCAAGGAGTGGGAGCTGAACCAACGGTAGTTCCACTACATAAGTTCAACTTGAGACATCAGCTCATCCAAGGAGATGTTATCCTTGGGGTGATAGATTCCATACCTGTCCCAGGAGTACACTTGCTCCTAGGTAACGACTTAGCGGGAAGCAAAGTCCACCCCCAGGAAGTTCAGAACCCGTTCTCTACAGACCCCGACGGTGGAAATGAACTGTTCTTTTGGCCGAGAATGCACAACGATAACACCCGTTATTGCAGACATTGTAAGAACTGTCAGTTGGTTGGGAATCCCAATCAAAATATTCCCAAGGCCGGTGAGACCGATTCGTGTGCTAGACGAAGCATTTAACAAGATTACCAAGGACTGCGTCACCTCTTCCCAGACCGGAGAAAGAAACAATTGGTTTATCATGTAAACTCACTAACTCTTTCTCCACAGCTAAGTTTATGTTACATATAAGTATTTATAGTAAATTTGATGATGCTACTCTTAAATTGTTAAAGGCCCCAAAATTGTTAAATACTAAATTTTTGGCCCATTTAGAAGACCAACATGTACATTTATCTTCTAATGAGAATCAGACATTCTCACAGGTAGTTAAAACTTTACCCTCCATTCCTTGGGATGGCAGGTTACTATAGGCGGTTTTGTAAAAACTTTTCAGCTGTAGCTGAACCACTTACTGCCTTATTGAAAAAGGGTGTTGAGTTTGAATGGTCAACTAAATGTCATGAAGCTTTTTTGACCATTAAGTCATTTTTATCTAATGCTCCTGTTATGGCTGCACCAGATTTCAGCAAGCCTTTTAAACTTGCCATTGATGCTAGCAATTTAGCCATTGGCTCAGTCTTATTCCAGGAAGACAACCGAGGGATCGATCATCCAATAGCCTTTTTCTCTAGAAAGTTGAATGAGAATCAAAAGAATTACTCCACTATTGAAAAAGAAGCATTAGCTTTAGTCCTGTCCTTACAGCATTTTGAAGTCTATGTCACCTCTTCCATAAATCCAGTCATGGTATTTTCTGACCGTGATCCTCTTAAGTTCACCACTAAGTTGGGACAGAATAACAACAGAATGTTAAGATGGTGTCTATTTTTCCAAAACTTTAATTTGGTAATTTCCCATATTAAAGGAACTGACAACATTGTAGCTGACTGTTTGTCAAGAATGTAAAACAACTTTTGATGTTCACATTGATCTTGTGAAACTTTTTTGGTTAGTTATAACCATTTTGCAAATGTTATGGTTGATTAAACTGTAGCCTAGTGGCTGGAGTTCCAAGCTTTCAGTCAGATCAGAATTGTACAGTTTTTTCAAAACTGATTCCTTTTTGAAAATGCCGGTTATTTTCAAATGAACCTTATTTAAAGGTGGTTTTGTATAATGTGCATTGGGTTCTTATAAAGATGTATCACATTATTCAGTGATGTTGTAGTGGGACGTTTAAATAAAGGAATTAAGTTGTAAGTTTCCCACATATTATATCCAGATGGATATGTTTCTATTATCCTTGCATAAGGAACTTTGATGTATTATTACTTTGGGAAGGATTGTTTCCCTTTGGTAAATTGTAAAAAGGTGAATTGTTTCCCTTTAATTTTTAAGGATGTTTTTTCTTGACATAGAAATTTTGTTAGTTACTATAATTGGACATTTTTTGTGTCAGATTTGTTCCATATAGTGATTGCCATTTTTGTGTAACAAAAATGCCTCTCTAAAAGGGAGGGGATGTGACCTACTTAGGTCTGTTTGGCTTTATGTATATTTAATCTCCTGAGTTATGTATTTGTCCTTGGGAGAATTGTCAGTTCACTGGTACAACCCGGTCAACTGAACGCTGTCACATCATGTGATTGTAAGTTTAATCCCTGGCAGAACCTCAACCAATGGACTTGCGACCGTGAGGATCCTTGACTGACCCTCAACCAATAGTCATAAACCTTTTGAGTTATTTCCCCTTACTCTGAGTTGTATTTAATCACGGGATTTTCAAGTCCAGAGGCCGCCAGATTGACCTAGGGACCAGGAGAGGTGTGCCTGTGGTTAGGTACGCCATTTTGCAGTATTGTTATTTTGTGACATGATTTCAACTTTTGTATAAGGAATTATGTGACTAGTTGTAGTTTACTGAATTTGTGTTCTGGTGTAGTATTACACCTTTTTGACTATCGGTGATAGTATTAACCTGTATAAGGATTTCTATTGTTGTAGAGGCAAATTGTCTCTTCCTGGTTTTTTGTTGTGGTTATTATGAGGCCAGTTCAGTTGTGTGTATTAATGATTTATCACAGCTGTGATATTGTGATTTTTCTCAAACTGTAAGTTGGAGTTGAGTTTATTTATATTACACTGAGAATCTGTACATTTTGATCTTACCTAGTGTCATTATCTTGTACATAAATTAAAAAGGTATTCATAGTTTAAGTCGTGTGAGTCTCTTCGATTTGTCGTGTTTTACCCCTAGACTGCATTAACGAGCTCACGGCAAGTTGTTGAGATTCCGTTACAACGTCTTCTATCGGTACCATACCAAACGAACCTGGGGTGTCCGCTCCTGACTGGCTGTCGGAGGTTGGACATAACAGTAGTCAGCTAACGAAAGATATATCTATAAACTAGACGTGTTGTATAAACTGTCTATGTATTAAAGTACCAAGGTTAACTCAAAGAACAATGTTTGGTTAAGTAATGTAATAACTCATACTAACATTCATTGGGCTGTGTAGAATGTGTTTATTTTGTCGGTACATGTATTCAGTTCCCCCCCCCCCATATATTTGCATATAGTTTTAACACAATCCATCTAAAGAAAAGATATGCATCTGTACAAGATACATTTCAAAAAATATTCTAGATCAGGTGACAGGCAAGGGACCTGCAGTTTCCCTTCCTGCTAGTACTAACATATCAAAGATAAGCAAAATCGTATGGCTACGGTGCACACTTTAGGTAAACAATTATCCTACGTTTCTAGACTGATCTTAAAACCCACATTTAAAAGGCGTCCCGTGTAAAAGATGTATAGCTGAATTGAGCCTGACAGCTCCAGTAAAGTCTACACGTGTGAATAAAGATTGATCTGTGTGTGGTTGACGGTCTATATCCAGCAGGAATAACACAAACAGTTATGTACAGGCACTACCGCTAGAGTGGATAAACCGTGCTATTAAAAGTAGCCTCGCGCTTGCATGGCGCTGAGCTAGGCGCCAATAAGAAGACCAATCAGTAGGTTATAGAACTACTTCCAATGAGCAATTAAATAATATTATATTAAGCGTATGTAATATGTCAGGTTTTTATTCATATTTTCAGTAATGTGTTGTCTGTTGTTGTTGTTGTTTTTTTTGTGTTGCGGAAGTTGTTTTGAATTTTATTTAATTAATCTCCGAAAAGCCGCCTCTATCCTTAAAATGGTCGAAGGTGGAAGCTACTCTCCCCGTGAACAGGGCATTTCCCCCCTGTCAATTACCCCCCGGATATTTCCCCCCGACATTACCCCCCAGAGTAATTACCCCCCCCCCCTGTAAATTACCCCCCTGTCAATTACCCCCCGCCCAGTAGGACATTACCCCCCCCCCGGACAGGGTTTGAGTTAGGGTTAGGGCTAGGTTTTGGGTTAGGTTTAGGGCTAGGGCTAGGGCTAGGGCTAGGGTTAGGGCTAGGGCTAGGGCTAGGGCTAGGGCTAGGGCTAGGGCTAGGGCTAGGGCTAGGGCTAGGGCTAGGGCTAGGGTTAGGGTTAGGGTTAGGGTTAGGGTTAGGGTTAGGGTTAGGGTTAGGGTTAGGGTTAGGGTTAGGGTTAGGGTTAGGGTTAGGGTTAGGGTTAGGGTTAGGGTTAGGGTTAGGGTTAGGGTTATTTACAATATCGCAAAAAGGTGGTGTTTATTAGGTTTATTTTTTCAAAGTTCATTGACTCGTAATTAAATGGGCATATTTTGCATGTTGATTCATTAACAGTACGTAATGGCCATAAATGGCAAAAGCTATCTATTTTAAGGTTGCAATACATACAGTTTGGGAAAGTCCGTTATGATAAAGCACGAATATAGCAACATAAAAACATGTTGCATTTATTTGCTGTTGTTATTTGTTACCCAGGTTCATATGTAACTAAATCAAGCAGGGGATGGAACCTGGGCCATGTCTACGTAATGTTGCATTTTAAACCTTAGCGTTACACATTACGTAAACGTAAGTTTATTCAGGGGACTAGCCGAGCTTTTATAGGAAGGAGACTGCGAGTGTATACAACGGCAACGACTTCACTTTTTATATGTTATTTATTTAGACCAATGTTGCTAGTTGAAATACAATTAAGGAAAAGGCGCCCTTTACTTTCACTACTACCTACTTCATTTCGATTTTTGTGAAATGTGTTACTTGCTATTTTGTTTCAGCACACTATGTCATACGAAACTACATGCCCCTATTTTCTCTTGCTTTGGTTTCTATGTAAAACGCCATAACTTCCCACATAGTTGATGCGCAAACTGTATTTATTGTGAAAGACGTCTAAATATTCAGATCCTTTATAAAGAAACTAAAGTAACATACAACTGTGATAAACATGCTATATACGCAAATAAATTCAATTACACTGAACAGTCCTCTACTAAATAATCTCTAATATTTCGAATATGCTTTATTGTAAATCCCGATTTATCCTGTTAAATATGGATTTGAGAGATATATGTAACTCCTTGTCTCGTTCTTGCAAAACTGTTGACTGAATAATGACTAGATATTATTTAGTCTTTTTTTCTCTTTTAGTCGGTAAAATAATAGAAATACAGCTTGCGTATGTGTTATTGGTACAATTTAATCAATTGTTTACACCAGTTTTCTTTTTTAATTTTTTTCTCACTGCCCCGATGCAAATTCAAGCACATCATTGCAATGAGCATCAATGTATTACATAAAATGAGTTAAGAATTCATAAATATTTTAAGAGGATATGACTGTGCTAAACATTCACAAAGTTGGCCGTTGGAAATCCAAAAAGATAAGCCTGTATTCGAATGCTTAGTTGTTGTGGAGAAAAGTACAAATCCGGCTTGTTTACAGTTGAAACTTGGAATCAAATGCACACGATTGGCGATGGTTTAGCACGATTAAAAACATTTAGTAGCTCCTAAAATGTAATCACACTTACAATGTGATGTTTCCTTGACGGTCTGTATATGTACTATACAAAGCAGGTGACTGTAAACTGTCAGAGGAGCCAACAATCCAGCTGAGATGTGATACATGATCATATCCGAAAATGATAAACGTTCTGTTCAAACCTACATCAAAAATATGTACTGACATACTCGAGTGCTATTTAGCATATGTCTTTACATAATCATAAAATGATTATTCCATAAATGATAATATTTGCTTATCATTTTGAATTGAGTGTATTACTTGTATGCGTTCTTTCATAGTAGATTGCAAATGTTGCCTGATTTGTATTCAAGTTTAAAAATAAACCAAGTTGTGCTGGCAACAGCTTTTACGCGAACCGAAAACAATCTTCCATAAATGTTTTAGGTATTACATGTTAAGTCTCTTATTGACAACTCAAGAAAACGTGTCACATAGAAGTTAATTAATTGATTAATTGTACCATTATCTATCATCACCTTTTCCCGGCAGTGCACAAGACATATTGGGCAGATAAATTAAGGTTCATTTGTTTCATTGACCTCACTATATAAAGGGATAGTAGGGTCAATACTTTCGAGTTAGCTGCCCTACGCTATTTAAGTCCTTTCTTAATTACAGATTATGATTATTGATGTTATTTTAAAAAACGCATGTGGTCAAAGCAATTGTGGTCAAACCCCTGAATGGCCAACCCCTTAGAATAAATAAATATATATATATATATATATATATATATATATATAAAGAGAGTGAGAGAGAGAGAGATGAGAGAGAGATTTTGTTTGTTAGGTATTCGGACTGATGTTTGAGGTGTTCCGTTGCCCGGCTAAATGGACGTTATGCATTTTGTCGTCGATAACATTATTTGGTTTGGATTTAGCAACTGTGTTGATGTAGAGTTTACAATTCCTTGTATCATGTATTAACGGTTTGACACAAGATCAAAAGCTCGAATTGTTTTGGTATTGAAGTTAATCTTCCGTGTCCATTCAAATCTACTAAAACAAATAAAATAGATCCTGCTAAAGTAAAAATCATGTATTTACAAATCACAGACATGCACTTTCGTTTGATTTATCAGTATCTTTTAACAGTTATAAACAATAGACGTGTGAGCATTTTTTATTTCAATTTTTTTATATATTTCGAGGGCTAACGGGGCAATCTTCCAATGTCCTCAATAGATCCATTCAAAGCAACACAAAGATGTAAAATGAAACAATAAAAAAAATGACTATTTTAAGTTTAAAAGCATATTTGCAAAGAAGAAAATAGTATTAATTACCAGTGTAGATTAATAAATATGGTCTTAAGAAATTAAAAATTTAAAAAACAAAACATTTTATATTTTGTTAAATCTAATAAGGGCTAAGCTCCCCTAGCCTCCTCCTAGAGCCACTTACGGGGGATTCTCGGCTGTCTTGTGCATGGAAACAAAACTTGGATAAAACTGTCACAATTTAGTTTTGTATTCACTTGTTGTCTAACAAAACAGTAGACTACTATATGTGTTAATAATTTGTACAAGCTTACAAGAAAACTGCTCTAAACCAATAGGCAACGACGATACGACAAGTTAACTAAACCAATGTTTTACAATTAAACAAACTACTAGCCATAATTACCACAAAACTGACCACAACCATCTCATAGATACTTATCACCACCATATTCATAACCAATGACTACAACCACCACACAAGCACCGAATAACAACTGACCACAACCATCAGACATAAGTTGACCATAACTACCACAACAAATGACCACGATCACCTCAAAAAACTGACCACATCATCATATAACAAAAAAACATAACCACCTCATAAAGTTGACAAACCCATCACACATCAACTAATCATAAAGAACACTGTTGACAATATCTTGTCACATCCACCACACAATAAATTGCACAACCATAAAATTATCTCTAAGAATAATGTAAAAATCTACCAAAAGAAGTTCTTAATTGAATTACTATTGCATATTTATATCATTATTTAAAGGCGTCCTTTCAGTTTCATTCCCTTCGTCGTCAGATTGCTCATCGTCACACATTTTTGTTGACCCAATAGCTTCTAATGTCAATGATTGGTAATTATGATCTAAAAACATGAAATTGATGCAACAACAATTGAATGCGATTCTAGTAATGTAATGTAGAAAATACACATATATTTTAACTGTGGTCAGTTTTCTAATATATATCATTTATACAAAGTGTGATATTAACCCTTTGAGCCCGCCAGGCCGGTAAACCGGCTTCAACATTAGGCATATATGTCCGAAAAGCCGGTTTTCCGGCCCGATGATCTAGCGTCATATTCCTAGCGTCTGGTATACCGTCTAATTAAATATAATTAGCAGAAGACTGACTAAAACTGCGCATATGTCTTTTGAGTGCGGGATTATGATTTTAATTTTTTTTTAGGCAAAGTGAAAGTGAAAGTGTTTACATTTCGTAGCAATGCCGTCGAAACGAAAAGCTGAGCCACAGTCGTCGACTTCATCACATAAAGTTGGTGCAAAAGATGAAGCAAAAGACCGAATTATCAACAAAAGAAGTAGAATGATGGCATCTCAGGCAATACAACTAATTATTGATTCTGATGAAGAAGATAATATTCCTGGTCTATATTGTGATGATAGTGACGTTGAATTTGAGACTGAACACAGTGACATTGAAATTGACAGTGACAATGAAACTGTTCAAGTACGTTCTGATGCACGTGGTGTCAAGGACAAAGACTTGCCGAAACGAAAAAAAACTGTTTACTGGTGCAAAACATGCGAATTTTTTCTTTGCATCGGGTCCGGCAGTTATAACTGTTTTGAAAGTTATAATACAAAAGTGGACTTCTGGCGATGAACTAGTATGGCCAGGTATCAATAATAACAAAACAATTACTAAATGTAAATTGGTTTCTTCTATGTTCTATCAAAACAATAATTATGTGTTCATTTTATATACATTGTTCTGTTCAAACATTGTAAAGAAAATAAAGAATTTCATAATCATACTGCATTGTTGTTTGATCCTGAGTCTGGATACCAAATTTGGCTTGATTATCTCAAACGGTTCAAAAGTTATAGGCAAAGTTAGAAGCAGATAAGTAAAAATCGGTTTGGGCCTGGGAGCTCAGGAAATGGGAGAAATTAGGTCAGGGAAGCCAGGGCTCAAAGGGTTAAATACATCTAATGTCTTTATAAAATTAACATGAGTGTAAAAGGTTTCTAATCGACTAAAATATAACAAATCTAAATGAAGCCTTAATTAAGTTCTTAGCTTTTCAACAAGAGATTTAAAATCAGCATTAAACTATTATTTTATATAATTATTTTATTAGGCCTACTTATACTTATTAAAAATATCCCAACAAATATTATTGTAAAAAAAATTAACACTTACCAACAGGTTCCTGGTCTTCATTTTTAGGTGTTCCCTCTGAAAAAAATACAACAGCAATGAATATTAAACTAGGTCACAGCGATCAGAAAGAAATTTAAGAAACTTAAAATGCATGTATGATAATGAGCCTATAAGCGCACTGAATATAAAAATAAATAAAACAAGCTGCATACCCGTGTGAATATGGATATTGACAAAAATTAAATTACGGTAAAAAATAATTGGGAGCCAACACTCTCACAAACGTCCACCCAGACATCTTTCTTCCCCCAGACCCGCGTCGTCATATAAACCGCCGCCAAACATCACGTTTACCCGGGCATCCACGCACAGGGAGTGACTCCTACATGGTTCCAAAATCTATAGCGATGACGGAAAGAAGGAAGGACTGACACACTACCAGCCCGCTTATATTATAGATTATAGATATGGGGGCCCAAAAAAATTTGCGGGGGAGGGGCGTTTTAATAAGTTTTGCCTACGGCGCTAAATAACCTTGCCCCGGCATTGGGGCAGACTTGTCCCCTCCATAGCTCAAATAATCTATCCTATGTCTGTAAATTGTTCTTGGATAATGAATTGTCTGATTGTCAGTAAAATCCACTCTAGGTTCATAAGGTGACTTTGGAAACTGACTTTCAAATTTTGACTCATCACTGTTGCTATTGAGAGAATTTGAGAAGTCTTTTATGAATTCATCAAGCCTCTCATCTGGAACATCTCTGTAACCCAGACGTGCTAATTCTTCGCGAATTTCACTGTCTGTAAACTCCATTGGTCGCCAAGTATGATGTAAACCTGTTGGGATGACAAGTAATCAACTGCGAAGGGGTAGCTTGAAATGTCTTTAACCGACTATAAATCAATTCATTAAAATGGACCAGCCACCTCACACTAGAAACTTAGAGCGCACTGTCCCTTTCAAACGTCATCAAATGTACCATCGGCTGTGGAAAGCCCAGATAACAGACATCATGTACGGAAGGATGAACATAATAAAATGCTCAAGAGAGAAGACATCAAGGTATTTCATAAGGTGTATGTCACCAACTCATATGTGGTTTCCACAGAGAAGCCGTGCTTCACTTTGCAATGGGACGTCCTTAACGCCAATGCCGTGTATGGTATTTAACCCTGTTTGATTTGTGAGGCTTCAGTAGAAGGTCAAAAAATACATTTTGAATGGCTCAATGTAATATTCATTTTTAATCTTTCTCTGAACTTCTAATTTTTAACAAACAACTAAAAAATATTTTTTTTAATCTGCAAACATATATATATATATATATATATATATATATATATATATATATATATATATATATATATATATATATATATACATATATATATATATATATATATATGTATATATGTATATATATGTATATATATATGTATATATATGCATATAAAGTATATATATATATATATATATATATATATATATATATATATATATATATATATATATATATACATATGGGTGTGGGCACTACATAGGAGCAAATAGCTTAAAGATAGAACAAAGTCGTAACACAAATCATAATTCTTTTCTTGAATAATATTATTTAGTCAATTAAGCATTTTATGACTCAGAAAAACGTATACCTAAACCAAAATGAGTCAAAATCTATCACAGAAATAGTATGTTTTGTTATTCTATTTTTAAACAAAGCAATTATCTTACCGTCAGTATGGTCTGACGTAGATGATGTTCTCACACAAGGGTTGTCTTTTGTTTTCTTGGAATTGTTTTGAACTTGATTTTTATTAGAATTGTGTTCATTCAGTTTAGTATTCATTAGGTCTTTTACAGCAACTTTAAAATTTTTAAGCTCTTCGTCCATGTATTTCTTCATATAGTCCTCCATTTGTTTTTTTTCAACAAATGGTATTAGATTGGCAACTTTCTGTTTTGCCGATATTACAAACGTCTTATCTGAACATCGTTGTTGCATAAAATAAAATGAAAATAAAAATTTGAAAGTGGATTGAAGGGAAATTGCAAAAAAACATTCAAAGATTTTATATATCATCTAGATTTAAAACTTGTTTTACGTGTTAAATGAAAACATTGTTTTAAAATATTAGCTATTCCAATTAATTACATTTACAACGTCATTCAATTGTTTGAGACTATTGACTGCATTTTGTCAATATTTATAAACAATAACCTCAAAAGTCAAAAAGTAAGAATATATAGAAATATAAATTAAAACAATGATTTTCCAATAGTATACTTTAATAGACTTTAATAGAATTAATCAATGAAAATCTGCTTACCTTTACATGCGCAACATACTATTTTATATAATCCAAATATAAGGATTATTAATGCAATAATAGAAACAGCTAGTGTTGTATATATTTCTAAACCTGTAAAATATGTTATGTTACTATATTTGTAGCACATTTGTTAATAGATTCTAAATATATATATCGTTGTGTTTCCACCTTAACCCCCTGCTTGCTATGTAAACATAGAGTATTATTAAAATGCCGAAGGTAAACATAGGTACTTTAAAAAGTCCCAGTAAAAACAAAGGAATCTACAGTCAGACAGGAGGACGAAGCCTTAGTCATATAACATATAGGGTAGGGGCGCTTTAGTTCAGTTCTCTATCTTCTAGCTTTTCGGATGTAACACGTCGTTTTTCTGTTGTTGTTGTTGTTGTTGTTGTTGTTTTGTGCCACTGCGCTTGCCAATATAAAAGTACGAACATTCTACAGCACTTGTTCTCCAAGGAGAAGCGCACTTATAAACTATTTAGCACCGTGTATCAAAATCTGTGTGGCCAGATTGGGACTAGATCAGATAACGGTGCATTTACTGAGGTCTAAATTTGAAGTTAGACCAAGCAACCATAACGTCATAACGACCTTGCGCAAATCAATTAATCTAACGTTAAATCCAGTATTTTTCTAAGTTTTATTTAAGGTAATAGGGCTTGTAAGTAGGTTACAACTTCTCGTTCTCGTACTTGCCAGCTAGTATATTTAGAGACCGTAGACTTACAATCCCTATTATTAATGAATTACATCATTATTGTTCAACTCTTCCAATGAGTTCGTTTCATATTGACATAAAGTCAGTAATATCAATTTAACATAAAAATATAAAGGGACCTCTTGTAAAACTAGACATACCCTAGACAAATAAATCACTCTGTAGCTGCGGCAATAACTGTGAGCCGTATGACTCTAAGGAGCGTATTTGCTTCAAAATTGTGCAGATAATGTATCAGGAAGCTTTTGATTTAAATATTAAGAGCTTCAGTACTCTTAAAAGTATAAAACGTACAGTATGTACGTTTCAAATCACTTTCTATAAAAATTTGCAAATATATATTTTACCTGTATGTCTTTCGTCTGTGCTTTCTAACTCTCTGATTTGCTACAGTTTATTATTTAGAACAAGGAAAAAAGAATTAATTTAATTAGAAAAAAACTAAGTTTTTTTTCTTTAAAACCTTTTAAACATTTTATCTCTACAGGGGTGTGGGGGCACCACTCCCCCGTCCCCGAAGCACATCTACCGCCCCGCCTTCCCTTCTCCCCCCCCCCCCACCCCCACCACCACCACTCGAACGAAATATAATTTATATGGAACATATATACTTTTCCCAGTGTCCGCCCCACCGGAAAATTTAGTCCACCTAAATGCCTGAAATGAGTGAATTCTTTGTAGAAGCGCACGTACTCGTTATACTAGTAGATAGAGAATATCTATAACGACGGTATTGGTCAAGTTGTCTGTTGAAACCGCCCACGACTAAACTTTTTTTTTTATTAATTTACTCTCTTGTCATCTCAACTATTCATGGATGGATATTTTAGTTTTGCACTCATACTAATGTGGTGCCATAGTGTATGTTTGTGCACTTGCTTTCTTTTCATTATACTGAGTATAATTAGCTATAAATAAAGTAAAAATCAGACATTAAATATTTTCTTTTAAATTTATAAAAATCGCTTGTAATAACAGGCTTTTATGCACTAAAATAAATTAAATTAAATTATCTTCTTCAATTAAATAAATAATAATGCCAAACTATTTAAGTACCTATAAAGAAAAACGTGTGTCGCTATATTATGTACTCAATACATTTATTATAGTTTCGTGGGCGACCACATTTTGACCAACTATATTAACTATTTACTACCTTTACTAAAATTTAAGAAGCAACCCACGCTATTCTTTATAGTTATTTAAATAGTAGAGCAATATTATACATTTAAAGAAAATCATTTATCGTCTCTTTTTTAGTGCATACTTATACAAAAGCATGTTATTAAAACGTTTTTATTAAATTTTACACGCTTTTATTCCCTTTGCTTCCTCTGTCGTACTTTTTTCGTGCTTTTGTCTTATGGGATGAAACTTCGACCACTTCAAAACGGACCCATTCGTTTGTTATTATATATCTAACAAAAATCTTTTTTTTTTCCACTTATTTGTACATTATTATAGCAAAGCGTTTTTTACTCTTAAGGTAAAATATTTGACAAATAATGTCTTACTTACGTTTTTTGCAGTGTTCAAAAGCTTTTCTTGTTCTATAGATAAAAACATGATCATCTAGCGAATGCTGGTTGCATTAAATATTTTTAAATATATGTAAAATAGCATTGTGAGAAATAAACCTAGTTCGTTAAATGATACCCAGTCTATATTATTCTGTCTACTAGAGTCATGGTCGAGTAGTAGTAGTAGAGTGCCCGAAAGTCTGGCTCACGGAATCCATGTAACTCTGATGGGTACTTTATTTATTTTAGTGAAATAAAGCCTTGTGGGCATAGAACTGATCCAAGTATTTGCGGAAGTTACAGAAATTTAAACTCCACTTCGTCAGCCCTTTATTTTTACTTTAATTTTTATATTTTATTTGTTAACCATGCTGCAGCAAGTTTTTCAAAACAGAGACATGAGCCTATTTGTAAATACCAAGAATCCAAATACTACAGCTAATATTGTCGTGAAAGGATTTTGTATACATAAACGATCATGACTTTGTGACACGGTAAGCAAGGATGTGATGTTGTGGTGTAGCAGCGTTGTTGCTGGGGAAGTCTACGTCTTGTTGCGTTGGGGAGAGGAGAGTTTTGTGTCGTCGTCGTTTACAGTGGTCATTATTTTCAAGTCCCGTCTAGATTGAGAACGTCGTTTACTAAGTGGCAGTACTATCTATTATATTAAGCATGAGAAAAAAGAATCAAGAAACTACATCGGCGATGTGTGTCTCGTTATTATCTCTATCTATGTGTGAAATTATATTGAAATGAGTTTGATAGTGGAACTCTAAGGTGAAACCCTTCACTACCTATCTAGAAGTCCCCAGGTATAACACTTATGTACAGCGCGGTAACCGAACTCGACAGTTTTGAGTTAGCCACTCGACCATGCCTCCCTATAAATGTTTTTAGCTGGGTGTAAAATAAGTGGCTAGTACATTTACATATCTCAAAATGTTTAAGTATATTACACATTACAATATGAAAAGTGGCTTTCTTTCAAAACTGGTAACATTTTTAAAAATCTCGATTTTTTTTTTTTGCACGATTACAAGACTTTCTCTATACTTCGTATATACGAGAAAGTAAAAGCTCTTCCAGAAACACCATCGCGATGCCCCTTTCACAACTATTTGGGTATGGCTTGCCGCAGCAAGTTTTTCAAAACAGAGATCATGGGCCATTTGACTTAGACAAATTTTCATGCAGAAGGTTTAGACCAGCGGTTCCCAACCTTTTTCGAGTGGCGACCCCCTTTTATAAACAGTAAGTGACCCGCGACCCCCATACAATTAAAAAGCCGAAATTAGTATGGAAATTAATAAGCACTAAAATAAGATTGTCTAGTAGACTTTCAATATGAACTATTTTAATAGCATAAGTAAAATTGCATACTATTCACAAAGCCTTCGTGGTTAAGTTTTTAATTAATTTTTTTTTGTTAACGCCAACCTATGAATATAATTATCTTAATTTTATTTTTAATCGAAGAATAGTGTTGAAAATATATTCTCGAAAAGTCAATCAATTTTACGTTTGGGTATGAATGGTGAATACTACACCAAAATTGTGTCAGCAGTTTTTCATCTTACTCGGAATCATTCTGCAAATCAAAGAATTCATCTTGTAATTCATCGGGAATGCTGGCAACTTCAAGGGAAGAAGAGAATGGGTAATGCTCAGAGAAATAGCGATGCAGTTCGTTTTCAAGAGATTCAAGATGCCCAAAAATCGCTTCTTTCAAAATTTTAATTATCTCACAGATTCATCTATCACACCGCAGAGTTTCTCAAATTTACAATATTTCCAAGATTTCTTTTCTTTACCGATTTTGCAGCTTTGATAAAAATGCCCCGAGATTATCATGGAAAGTTATAATATCCGTTCATTTTCCCTGAAGCTTCAGGTTAAGCTTATCTTGATGTTCGAACACATCTGCTAGGTATGATACTCTCTCCAACCAATCTATGTCGTTTTAAGTATACCCAAAAGTCTTGTTTCCTTTGCACTTCCAATAACAATTTGATTTCAGATTTCAATTCAAAAACCAATTTACAACATTTCGTTTGACAGCCAGCTTACTGTAGTGTAGAAAAGCAGAGCCTCGTGATCTATATTAATGTTTTTGCTCAGTTCTTTGAAGGCTCCAGATTTTATATAATTTACGACTTATACTAGCAATGGACTCTTGATGTCGATTGGTTAGGGCAGTGGTTAGGGAGCTAAATCTTTTCTGCTTTCTGAAAGCCCGATTTTGAGCTAAACATAGATGGCCCGCCATCCGTACAAACCCCCACAGCCGTTCTAACCCATTTTAAATCATCCAGTTTCAAAAAAGGTATTTATTTTCTCCATGCTATCTTCACAAAAGAGCAACTCTTCTTTGCTATCATCCGCATGAATATAGACACAGACCAGCAACTTCGAACACGAACTCACGTTTGTTGATTTATCAACTTAAAAAGCAGACAATGGTGAAAGCTTAATTTCGATAACAATGTGTTATTTAACATTTACGTACATGCAGCGTTTGATAAGATTTTCTCCTATTGTTTTTTTTTTTTTTTTTTTTTTTTTTTTTTTGCTTTGCATTTTCTATCGCGACTTCATTTGATGCTTGCACTAATGCTGGCGAAAACTTCCTGTTCGATTAAGTCTCTGGTGTTTGCAACTAGCTTCTTACCGACGAAAGAACTCCATATTTTATTTGGTGTGTTCCGAATGACTCGTCTCAAATGGCGTTTTAGTTTTGAAGATTTCATAGATTCGTGACTGAGAACAACTTTGTACAGTGCGCTTTGTTTCTTCTCTATTACATTTCCAGTGATGTTAATGAAGCCGAATTTCGAAAATTCTTCTAAATATTTATGTTTTGTTTTCAAATTACTAAGGTTTAGAATACCAGTTGGCGACCCCCCAGAAAGACCTTCGCGACCCACAGGGGGGTCGCGACCCCCAGGTTGGGAACCCGTGGTTTAGACAAAGTAGTAATGGCTTTACGTAATATTGACTATGTTGATTTGGATACTCTACGTGTGCGTCCGTTGTATCAATCAAACATTAATTGAACTTTATTGTCGGTTGACTAAATTTGGTAAAATAAACATGAGCAACTAAGCAGGAATGACATCCTTTTAAAGACTGGAAGATTTACAATTATATGTTTGTTTCTGTGATAAGGTATCGGCTAAACATCATTACTTGAGGTGTAGTCAGACCAATCACTATTTCTGGTCAAGCTTTAGCACATTAGTTTGTGTGAATATCTGTAAATAACCTGTATACCTGGACACCGTGTTGCACACAATTTATTGTCAATATTTTAACAGTATTCTATAATACATACTTCAAGTTTTAAACAGACATGTTGTAACCCTTAACGTAATACCGTACCTGAAATGAGCAGGTCGTGACATACTGTTCGATTATCACAGGTAGGATCTCTTAAGGTAAGCGTTGCTTTTTTATTTATTAACTGTCGACAGAACTCAAGTCTTGATATGTTTGTAATGTTCACGGGAAAACAGGATTCGCATGTACCCTCGTGGCAAAAGTCAGTCCTCTCACAGCATAGTCCATACTTAGGGCAAAAGACGTTACCTTTGTTGTAACAGTTAATCATCTCTGCCTCACGTTGCTCTTTTGTTAGCTCCTGTGCTCCGGCTGAATTTAATATTTAGAAAACGTAAATGCGAAAGGAAGAGAAGTATTTATTTGAATATGAAGCAATGTGTTAATGGTGGTGTGTTTTTTTTTTTAATGTGTGAAACAAATTAGTGAGTAATATTATATTTTTATTTATGTAGCTCCGTCGATGTTGTCCGTTTGATGTATGTCTCGATTTTTCACAATGGTTGGCACAAATTAACACAGAAGTTAGTCTCTTGTCAACTGGACAATGACCAAGTGGGCTAATCTACATCAATGTATTGCGTTCAGGAGTCAAATCAATTTTAGAACATGACTAAATGTTAATTAGGAACGATATGCTTTCTCGTAGATCTAATAGTGTTTTATTGGGAGGGTAATTCATAGTAGCTGTTGGTTGTTTTTTTTTTAATTACAGAAACACTGCTAAACATTAGCATTGAGGAAACACGAAAACTGACCACTAAACATGATTTTAAGGACCTGCCTTACTTTTATCATATGGGGTTGTCCATAAATGACGTCACACTCATAAAGGGGAGGGGGTCCGTAATTTTGTGGCGGTGTGTGATGAGGGGGAGGGGGGGGGGGGGTTAGATGATGTGACGTCACACGTTTGCATTATATAAAAGCAATATTAGAAAACTTGTTTTAGCCGTTATTTCGCGTTTTAGAAAACTTTTAATAAATTGTAATAGGAATTGATTAAAATGTTGACAGAGTTCAGACAAGATTTTGGAAAAATTTCGATGTTTTAAGAAAAATTAAACTGCAATTTTGAGGGGGGAGGGGGTTAGGCTGAGGTGTGACGTCATTTTAGGGAGGTCTGGCTTTTTGTGACGGTGTGTGGCGGGGGGGGGGGGGGGGGGGGGGTAAGGTAAAAATCGTCCAAAAAATCGTGACGTCATTTATGGATGACCCCTATACCTAATGTTTTAGTACGATCATATTTGATTACAAATAAAAAGATCTGACGATAAAGAACTAGTAAGTCATATTTTGGGAATTTCCGGTTACAGTACGTAAGGATTTTCCAAAAAAATACGTGTTAGTAAAGCACTAAACGTGTTAGCAAAATTATGACTCACTTGGTACAGCATGTTGGGCAATCACTAAGCACATAACTATAAATTTTGAGGCTTCTAGCATCCTTGAACTCATACAACTATAAATATTCAGAGAAGTGGCATAGTTTTTACTATCTGAGAACTGAGAATGTTTGTTATAAATGTATGATTAAGTTAGTGTGTAGGATCCAAGCGCCTACATACTAGGCTAAATGTAGCATATATAAGGTAACCTAGATTTATTTTAGATTTAGTGTAGTCTAGCTAGAACATGTATATACATATAGGCCCTATGTACAAACTAGCGTGTTTCTTTTAGATTTGCAATAAGATAATTGGTACAACGCAGGCATTTTAAACCACATTTCTTAACAAGTATACTGTGATGTTACATTCCTAATATATACAATATATATGCTTTTAATTATAACTGTCTATTATTATTTATTTTTTTATTATCTATTGTACACTCTGAACAACTTTTCGCGTCTATTATAGTTTTAGTCTGTGTCTCCACTAGGAGACGCTCCCTCCGGTTGAGAAACCACCGCTTTACTGTGTCGTCCATGTACATCCTTGCACTTATTGGCTAAATATTGACAGCGTCCACGTTCCGTTGACTGCCGATCTCTATCGCCTTGGTTTAATATAACCTTGGCAGTCAAAATAAAGGAATCCCTTTACATCTACCACTTCGAGTATCACAACCTTTCACAGCTCAGATCGCCCTTTTGAATTTGGACCTGTACATCGCGATGGCGGATGTTTACATACTGAACGATTCGTGACGTTATATGCAAGGACTCTATTGCCTGTCGTGCCAACAGATCTAGCTTCTACTTTTATTTATTTATTTACAGCACGTCATTCTATGCTGGCGATGGGCCGCCTAGCGAAGATCTCAGTAGTCCTCTGTTTTTAGTCACCCTATTTAGTTTTTTCCAGTTTCAAATGCTATTCTTTGACGGCCTTTCCTTAGCGTGCCATATGAGTTCCACTTGTCTGGTGATGCTGGTATCAGATTCGTAGAGTGTGCCCAATCAAGGCCCATATTCTCTTCCTTTTTTTATTCATCTACAAGGCTTTAACCTGTTCTTTATGATAAATTATTGTATACATCAAATACTCCGATGTCCGCGTGTGGGCGATTTTTGAAATTGGGAGCGCGGCTCCCTGGAACGGGGCCTCTAGTCGTCTCATTTTTTTTTTTTTTAAACAGCGATATTTCTTCGGAAAAAATAACGTTTTGTTTTCCCATACACCAGGGGTTCCCAACCCCGTGCCCGCGGGCGCCATGGCGCCCGCCGAACGATTCGTATGTGCCCGCCTCTCACTATTCGACAGAGTCAGAATTTTTTTCATAAACATTATTGAAAGGTTGAAGGGGATGGAAATCGAAAGTTTGAGGGGGTGTGCAAATCGAAAATTTGAGGTGAGGGGTGCAAATCGGGAAGGGTCGCTACGCCTCTGGAAGGAGTTTAAAATAGGTGGTGCCTGCCACCCTACCGATATTTTAGAATGTGCTCTAGAGTAAAAAAAGTTTGGGAACCCCTGCCACACACAGATCAAAATAACGTTTTTGTTTTCCGGTACACAGATGGAAATAACGTCGGCATTTTATTAGCTCTCACCTCGTTGGATGATTTTCACTTTTCATTAATTTCTTTTTCTTTAATTTCATAATTATTCAACCACGAAAGAGTGAACCAATAACGGTAATTGTTAATTAATGACTATAAACATTATGGCATATATAATATATATATATATATATATATATATATATATATATATATATATATATATATATATATATATATATATTCAAGGATTGCGCTGCTTCATAAAGTTAAGAAACCGCTGCTTTTTTATGAAGATAACAAATCAAAATTTGGTATAAAACCCATTATTCAATAATACATTTCTTAACGTTAAAATAATGTGAAAGCTTAATCTATTAGAACTAAGTAGTTAAATTATTTTACCCAGTATATTTATAACTATACTAAAATAATTAGCCATAAAGACTTGCTGTAACCTATCATTATGGCATGCCAAATCAATAAAATTAAATCCTTGGTCAATACATTTATATCGTTGGTCGCTAAGATTTTAGGTAAACCAGTCGTAAAAAGATTGATCAATAGTTACAGAATTATTAGAACCTAAATGTAGTGTATTTATCTATTTTGTTTTAAAATTAGCCAAAAGATTAATTAGCCTATCTCACCTGTCTTAATTACACAGAAACATGCACCCCGTTTGCATACAAGATGGCGTCTTCTAGAACATTTTCAGAAATTTATAATAATATCGGGAAAACCGAGATTGATCTGCATAATAAACCTATGCCTAGAAAGGCGTTTTGTGGCACGGCTTGGCAGTTGAGCGCTAGACGGCTAACCCGAAAGTCTCGTGTTCGAATCTGAATTCAAGTCAGTAGAACGTCCCTGAGTCCAACCAGCTATACTGGGTACCTAACCCACGTTAGGGAAAAATAAAGGCGGCTGGGCATAGTGCTGACGACACTACTCCTTCGTATGCCGAGGTAATAGAAGCAGATGAACTCTTGCCCCTGGACCGTCACGTTCGAAAAACGGAACTAATAGAAAGGCGTTTAACTTTATTTGAACTGTCCGACTCTTTTGAGATTTGAGATTTATTGCAAATATCACATTATAGCCACAATGTCTATATAATAAATTAGATCATTTGGCCTATTATTTTATTAACAGTACACACATAGAAAGTTTATTTCTATAAATACAGTATAAAAAAATATAATGTCATTAAAACATGTATTCAAGTTTTATTTCATTTGTAATGTTTTTTTTTAAAAATAAAAACTAAAAGAACACTAACTGTAACCTTTATTAAGATTAAGTTTATTCATGATATCACGTAATCTTTCTTATACCTAATACAATAATAAAATTCAATAACCAAATTTTATCATTGAAGAAATTCTACACATGAATGTACATCAAATTTTTTTAGTATTATATTTGTTGCTATATGCTTGCAATAATTTTCAAAAAAATGTCATTGATACATGAGTTCTATTTTCTGGACATTACTAAAGATGACAAATAAAACAAACTACATATAAAGTAGCCTGTTCTTTATACAGTAACTTTCATTGTCACATGAGGAGATTCAATCATGACTGTTTTAAAATAAATTATTATACAATAAATAATTGTTAATTTTAAATTCTAAATTCTAAAACAACGAGAAAAATGGCCCGTTGAGGAAGGGTACAACGGGCGCTAGGCTGATAGTGCTGTCTCTTTTCTCTAAACTAAAACCAACCCCCCACCCCCACACACCACCCCCACCCCAACCCCTCACCCCCACACACCACCCCCACCCCCACCCCCCACCACACACCACCCCCACCCCTCACCCCCACACACCACCCCCCTCCACACACCGCCCCCCCACCCCCCACCCCCCCCAAAAAAAAAACGTCTACCGTCCCATTCAACGAAATATAATTATATACTTTTTCCAGTGTCCGCCCCCTCCCAGAAAATTCTACCCCCGCCCCCGAAAATTTCAAGTACCCCCACCCCTCTCCGGGGAGGAAAAAGTCTGAAAGAAACACTGAAACCAACCCACCCCCCCCCACACACCACCCCCGACCCCCCCCCCACACACACCACCCCCCACCCCCCCCCCCCCCCACACACCACCCCCCCACCCCCCCCCCCCCCCACACACACCACCCCCCACCCCCAAAGAAAACATGTTTACCGTCCCATTCAACGAAATATAATTATATACTTTTTCCAGTGTCCGCCCCCTCCCAGAAAATTCTACCCCCGCCCCCGAAAATTTCAAGTACCCCCACCCCTCTCCGGGGAGGAAAAAGTCTGAAAGAAACACTGAAACCAACCCCCCCCCCCACACACCCCCCCCCCCACCCCCACACACCACCCCCCCCCCCCTCCACCCCCCCCCCCCCCCACAAAAAAAACCTGTCTACCGTCCCATTGCAAGAAAACCACTTTTTAGATTAGACACATTAATTAGGCGGTAATTTTATTATAGAGTATCGATGAGGAAATTTCTTTTGAGTTGGGGAGGGGGGGGGGGCTCAGACGTTCTTACGCGGGGGGTGGGGCTTCGCCCCTACCCGAAGAATTGTATGCAAGAAACTCTTCACGCAAACCATTTAGATTAGACAACATTTCCTTTTTTTCAATGTTTACGCGAGAATCAATGACGTCATTACATTACTGTGTGCACTCTCTGGTTTGAGATTATGTTCTACTCTACGCTAAATGTGTCGACGTCTTATTTCGTTTTTCGAATTACTGTGCATGTTTTTAAATTGCTTGTGTTTTCTCTAGAGCGTTCTTGTCAGACAGAGCGTTCTTGTCAGACAGAGCGTTCTTGTCAGACAGACAGCGAAACTATTATTATAGACAGAGCGTTCTTGTCAGACAGAGCGTTCTTGTCAGACAGACAGCGAAACTATTATTATAGACGAGAAAAATGGCCCGTTGAGGAAGGGTACAAAGGGCGCTAGGCTGATAGTGCTGTCTCTTTTCTCTAAACTAAAACCAACCCACCCCCCACACACCACCCCCACCCCACCCCCCCCCACCCCCACACACCACCCCCACCCCCCACCACACACCACCCCCACCCCAACCCCTCACCCTCACCCCCACACACCACCCCCACCCCCACCCCCCACCACACACCACCCCCACCCCAACCCCTCACCCCAACACACCACCCCCACCCCCCACCACCCCCACCCCTCACCCCCACACACCACCCCCTCCACACACCGCCCCCCCCCACCCCCCACCCCCCCAAAAAAAAACATGTCTACCGTCCCATTCAACGAAATATAATTATATACTTTTTCCAGTGTCCGCCCCCTCCCAGAAAATTCTACCCCCGCCCCCGAAAATTTCAAGTACCCCCACCCCTCTCCGGGGAGGAAAAAGTCTGAAAGAAACACTGAAACCAACCCACCCCCCCCACACCCCCCACCCCCCCACCCCCCACACACACCACCCCCCCCCCCCCCACACACACCACCCCCCCACCCCTCCACCACCCCCCACCCCCAAAAAAAACATGTCTACCGTCCCATTCAACGAAATATAATTATATACTTTTTCCAGTGTCCGCCCCCTCCCAGAAAATTCTACCCCCGCCCCCGAAAATTTCAAGTACCCCCACCCCTCTCCGGGGAGGAAAAAGTCTGAAAGAAACACTGAAACCAACCCACCCCACACACATCACTCCCCATCCCCCCCCCCCCACCCGCACACACCCCCCCCCCACCCCACCCCTCCACCCCCCACCCCCCCCCACCCCCCCCCCCCCCTTAAAAAAAAATCATGTCTACCGTCCCATTGCAAGAAAACCACTTTTTAGATTAGACACATTAATTAGGCGGTAATTTTATTATAGAGTATCGATGAGGAAATTTCTTTTGAGTTGGGGAGGGGGGGAGGGGGCTCAGACGTTCTTACGCGGGGGGTGGGGCTTCGCCCCTACCCGAAGAATTGTATGCAAGAAACTCTTCACGCAAACCATTTAGATTAGACAACATTTCCTTTTTTTCAATGTTTACGCGAGAATCAATGACGTCATTACATTACTGTGTGCACTCTCTGGTTTGAGATTATGTTCTACTCTACGCTAAATGTGTCGACGTCATATTTCGTTTTTCGAATTACTGTGCATGTTTTTAAATTGCTTGTGTTTTCTCTAGAGCGTTCTTGTCAGACAGAGCGTTCTTGTCAGACAGAGCGTTCTTGTCAGACAGACAGCGAAACTATTATTATAGACAGTGCGTTCTTGTCAGACAGAGCGTTCTTGTCAGACAGACAGCGAAACTATTATTATAGATGTCAGCTATGCAGATACTAAAGAAGAATATTTTACTGTAAAATATTATAAATAATAATCATATCTAAGTTTTACAAGCATGATTGGCTTTATTTAATTAACAGGCAATATGCTGTTTGTGAGAGAGAACTTCAAAATATCTACCAGATTAACACAAATAGTTGTTTTGAGGTTTTAATAACGCATCTGCTATGAAGAGATATTTTGAATTTATAAAGATTTATTTAGCATGTGTCTTTCATAAAACAATGTCCCACTGTGAACATTGTGTTGCGAGTAGATTACACTAAAACTGAGCAATTGAAAGGTCACATGGTATGACCTAATGACCTTCCACCTGCCACTTCTGGAAAAAGTCATTGCCTTTGTTGTCAACCACAATGAATGCTGGGAAATTTTCTACTTCAACTTTCCATATCGCCTCCATACCTGTGGATGATCACAATTAACTAAAGCAAATGCAAAACTAAACTAGTTTTCTGCATCACTAAAAGTAGAAATTGTATACCGTTTAATTAATGTTATTCAAATAAATTTTAACAGAACAATTACATTTTTTATTAAAATTATTAGGTAAAAAAAATTATGAATTTTATTACTAACATATTATTTTTTAATAATAAATTTCAATAACTGTTTAGTCAATAATTATATCAATAGTAAAATTGCTTTTTATATTCAGAAGAAATGTTTCAGTTTCAGTATTTAAAAAAAAAATTTGGTTGGTTTTTTTTTTTTTGCATTTAAGTTTTTCTCCCAAACCTATTGGGAGAATTCCCTTACTCTCTGCCATCAACATAAACCTATTATTTTTTAAATAAAAGTTTACCAAGCTCTGGGAACTCCAGCACTTCAACTTTCTTGATACAGTTCTGGGCCAAGATGGCGGCAGGGCCACCAATTGAGCCGAGATAAAACCCTCCAAACTTTTTGCAGGCATCAGTTACCTGGGAGCAGGTCAAAATAAATTTTATTGTACAAACACAGGTGACAACATCAACAAGTAAATAAGCACACATTAATAGTTTGAGATGAGAAATAACAGTATCTACCTACTACTGTTGTGAAATTACTATTGCAAAATATGCTGCGTTGATACAATTAAACTTAATAACTTATACTATAAAATAATATTTAAAGCCAGATTTAAACATTCGGTTATTGTAGAGACAAAATTACAGACCAATGTCATGCCCTATCAAAAGGGTGAATTATAAATTTTAGATAAATAGAAAATTATTAATTTTTAAAACTTATTACAGGGTTTAAAATTAAGATTTTTTGAAAGAGCATATTTTTTTTTTTTGGTTTGCAGACTCCTCCGCACTAACCTTATGGAAAGGCTGCCATGTTAATTCAAATTTTTTTAAAAACGTTTTTTATTGTGTCAAAGTTTTTATAAAACTAAAAAAAATTTAAAAACAGGTAATGAAATGTTGACAAGTGCTGCTAGATAATTACCTGTTTACTTCTGTTACCCTTGGCCAACATGATCATGCTACCCCCAGCCTTCTGGAACTCTGCAACATACGAGTCCATACGGCCGGCAGTTGTAGGGCCAAAGGAGCCACTAGCATAACCCTGAGGATAGAAAAAATGTTAAAAATTTATAATTACAATTCAAAAATAATAAATCAAGTTTTTTAATCTTTTTTCATCTTTTTAAGTTCTTTAACTATGTAATACAGGCGTTGAACTGGTAATATTAGGGAACCAAAAAAATAAATGTATAAATGATAAACAAGTTAATCTGTAAAATATAACTGCAAGTACAACAATAAATTTTAAAAGAATTTTTAAAAATGGCACACTAAATATGTATACAAATCAGTCATGTTTTAGCTTACTTTAGGTGTCTTGGCTGGACCAGCGTAGTACACAGGATGGTCTTTAAAATACTGTGGCAGACCTTCTCCCTTGTCTAATCTCTCTTTGAGCTTAGCATGCGCAATATCTCTGGCCACAACTAGTGTGCCAGTTAGGCTGAGTCTTGTTTTAATGGGAAACTTGTCCAACTGCTTCAAAACTTCAGGCATTCCACTGTTTATGTTTACCTAATGAGTACATTTTCTTCATGTAAAATGTCGTCAAGTATAATTTCATTGAGTAAATATCATGAAATACAAATTGTTAACCCAATTTTACAAAAAAAGCTGTAACTCTACGACTGGAATTATTTTCACAGAACACCTAATTATTTTTTTTCCCTTAATTTATTTAGAACCAACACTGCATAAAGACTCATACCTTTTCCCTGTTTATTTAAAATCTACTCACATACATAAATTAATCATCTGAGTGCTCTACAAACTCTTACTAATTTTAAGTAATATATTTTTATTGAAGAAAGAAAATGTACTTAGTTTTAAACAAAAAAATAATGAGTAATTTTTCACAGGGAAAAATTCACTTCTTTTGGTAAAATTAATGATTAAGATTTTTTAGTGTTTTTTTATTCATAGAAAATGAATGTACGTTTGTCTTTCAACTTGATTAGAATAGTATTTTAAAAAATTCCTTTTTTGGTAAATATTTTTGCAACAACTTATCTCAATAGGGTTCTGTTGTGTTAAAAAACTTGCTCATATCTGTTTTACGAACCAATATTCTTAAAATACAAAATCAACTAGATCTAAATGGAAAAAATGCAAGATGTAAACATAACTGAAAATGGATGTTGGGAGCGTCTTTCCAGCAATAAAGAGATAAGCAAAGTAAAGAAGTAAACAATAAAAGATATGTTAATAAACAGTTCACCAAATTAAAGAAACATTTACCTGGACAACCTCTCCACCTAGGTGTTTGTCTTCAACCTCTGGCAAATACTGGCCAGGGTTGGTCTCCAGCTGCTCTAGAAACACACCTTCTGAGGTAATTTTTCCTAAAATCTGGCAATATAATATAAAAACAAAAAGTGAATACATTAAAATAATCTATTCAAAGAAAAAGAAACACAAAGAGATGCTGGCATAAGAAAGTTATCATATCAGAAAGTTAGCTCTCTTTAGAAGTTGTATCTAGTTCAGAAAAACAGAAACCACATAGTTCTAGATTACAATACAAAGTAAAAATAATCCACATTCTATTAAATATAGTCTGTATGATAAGTAGACCATGTGTCCTGTGCACAAAAGGGAAAAGATGAGATTATAAGATAAGTAAATTGGATTAGTAATTAATTAATTACCTGTCTGTCAGCAGAACATGACACACCAATGCCCACTGGACAGGAAGCTCCGTGGCGAGGTAGACGGACAACGCGGACATCGTGGCAGAAATACTTGCCACCAAACTGGGCACCAATGCCAATTTTTTGTGTAATTTCAAAGATCTGTTTCTCTAGCTCTAAATCACGGAATGCTCTTCCGTGTTCATTACCTGTAAAAAAACATAGTAGTTGTATTTATTTTTCATGAGTCACAAATTTCTGCTATATATATTACTTGAATTTCTAATAATAAGAATATTTTTAATAAAACGCATATTAAATTTATTTGAAATATACATGAGTAACATGTTGTTTACACTTGCAACATGTATACTATGCATGTCTAGAGGAAAAAACTCACACCAAGAAAATATACATGTTTTGTGGGGAAAAATGTTTTCACAAAACATTAACTTGCTGTGAGTTTTTTTCTAGACATGTATAGTATACATGTCACAAGTGTAAACAAGGTGTAAGACCTAAATAATGTTGATGGAAGACACGGTTTGTATGTGAAGCATTGATATGAACTGACTCCTTACAGAATAGTTGTTGGGATTATTATACTCTATCTCTATAGCTAATTAGAAAAGAAGTACAAAATTTCAGAACAAAAAAATAATAATAAAATTCAGGTTACTTTAAAAGTTTAAACATGGGGTTGTTTTAATGAAAAAGAGTGTAGAGCAAGTCAAAATCAGTGGGTTAACCAAAAAAAAAATTGTTAGTAATACAAACCTTAACCAAACCTACCTGTGGTTGGAAGATTATCCAGGTATTTAGTCGAGGCCAGCTTGACTGTCTTGAGGGTAAATTCTGCAGATGTCCCACCAACAACAAACGCAAGGTGGTAAGGTGGACAGGCTGCTGTTCCTAGTGTCTGAAATAGACAATTTTCTTAAATCACAGTCTCTTGTTAAAAAAATACATTATACAAATTCATTTAAACAAACAGATATCGATATAAAGTAGTCCTATTTTTTTCTTCTCATACAGGCCATTACAGGAAAGAAAAAAGTAGGTAGGAAGAAATAAACTTGGAAAAATCATGTCAGTAAAGCACAAGCAGCCAGAATGAAATGGACCCAGCTTAGAGGAAATGTTTAAACCTAATACAATGGATAGGTGTGGTCCAGTCCCTATGCTTCACAAGGGGTGCACTGGGTTGATGATGATGATAGGCCATTATACTTTCAATGACGGGTTACTTTCTGCTTTTCTCAGTGGCAGGGTGATGGAAGTAATACAAACACATAAAAGCAATTATACTGCGATACCAAAGACTTAACTCTTGACATACCTTGATTTTCTCTGTGACAAAAGCCAACAGTTTTTCTGGGTTGAGCAATGCTTTGGTTTGTTGGTACAAAAATGTTTTATTAGCAGATCCTCCACCTAAAGATGGAAAAATTAGTTTGATAAGGGCTGACGATTGGGTCTAGTGCATACCATTTAATTGATGCATGCATCAATTAATCAAATGTAATTTACATATAAGTTAAGTTATAGATAAACATTAGAAGACAAAGCATGTTTTTTTTAGTACTTCATTACTAATAATAAGACAAAGACAAAATGATTATATGCAAAGAAAACTGTTTAGATGGGATGGCGTGGCCTAGTGGTAGGGCGCTAGAGTACTATCTCGAAAGTCTTGAGTTTGAATTAAAGTTCAAGTGAGTAGAACATCCTGGAGTCTACCTTGCCCTAATAGGTACCTGACTTACATTATGGAAAAATTAATGTGGCTGGGCAAAGTGCTGACCACACTATCCCTTCATATGTTGTGGTCACTGAAACAGATAAACTCTACTTCATCTGCCCCATGTGTCTTAGGCATGTACGGGAAATGATGATGATGATCAACATCAGCTGTCAAAATGGTAATTGGACAACAAGTAATGGTGTATGTTGATGTGGCTTTAAGTAAAGTCCTTAAGTAGCCAGAATGTGTCAGACAGTTATGGCCTACTAGCAAAGACTACAAATTCAGTGCCTATATCCAAGATCTCCAGGTAAACATCAATTTATTAAGACAAAATTATAAATCAACTTTTGCAATAAACATCAATTCATCAAGTCAAAATTATAAATCACCTTTTGCTATAAAGAGAAAATCAAACTGCCCTGAACCTGTGGCATAGATTTCAATCTGTGCAGGCAAGTTGGTCCTTGTGTTTACTTCTGTGTACATGTCAAGTGGCGCTACCTGAGGGCAATAATAAAAAAATGTGATATAGTATATAACAAAATATCCCCCTAGACTAATTCTAATGGTGAACCCTTAACTTTACAACATGGAACATCCTTTAAAAGTTTATCCTTGATATTAATACCCTACACAAGCTACTTAATACACTAGCACAGTATTTTTCGGGAACAGTGTAGCCTTGCAGTAGAGAGCTAGACTGTTAACCTGTAAGACTTGAGTTTGAATCAAGGTTCAAGTCAGTAGACTGAGTCCACCCAGCTCTAATGAGTACCTTACGTTAGGGAAAGTAAAGGCGGCTGGGCATAGTGCTGACTCTACTATCCCTTCATATGCTGAGGTCACAGAAACAGGTGAATTTCACTTGCCATCAGGTTCAAAAGGGGACCTTAACAATATTGTTCTAGCCAGCAGTTTAAAAATGTGCTATCACCTGAGAGTAACGAAGGTTTTTCTTTGTGTAGGTGTTGTAGATGCCTTTAGCTATGGCCTCCATGTCATTCCCATTGGTCCAAACATACTGGCCTTTCTTTCCTGTTAGAAACAAAATTTATTTTAATTAACTCAGACTGATTTATTATTATTTTAACAAAACCTACTACTTTAATATCATGCTACTATAAATTCTATATTTTAGTGATGCTTATTTTTTTTGTCATTTTTTTAAAAGATGTGTGTTTTCACAGGTTATCTCCCTTGTCTGTTGGAGAAATAATTTTCAGCATAGTCTTGTTAAAAATGTAACAAATTTTTAGCAAAATAAATTATTTTAGTTGTCTCCTTAAATTTGATTACTTTTAAAAGTACACAGTTATTAACTTTCAGCAATAGCTGATAGCAACTTAATTATTTTTTTTAATTACCCATACAGATGGCAGTTCCAGTATCTTGACAACCAGGCAACACCATACCAGCAGCTACGTTGGCGTTTTTCATCAGCTCCAGGGCAACAAAGCGATCATTGGATGATGCTTCGGGATCTTTCAGGATTTTAGCCAGTTGCTTCAAGTCAGAAAAGAGCATGTTAACTTTATAGACAGCTAATTATTCATTGTTAAGATATATATTAGGTGTTGAAAAAAAAAATACCAAAAAAATTACTTATCTAGTAAAAAAAAATTTGTGTAAGAACATTTTTTTTTTATTTGTCAATGACAGAAATGTTTCAATGTATAAAAAATCCATTGACTGCTGCAATGGTATATTTATGTTTTATTGATTTTTTATAGATAGTAAATGTTAAAATATACAAAATACCCACGTAAGATTTAAACTACTAAATACCTGCAAGTGTGCTGGGCGCAAAAGATGAGCAATGTCAATCATGGCATTTTCAGACAGCAAAGTTAATGCTTCTGGCTCGATAGTCAAAATTTTCTTCCCTTTCACGTCAAATGTTGATACGTAATCACCTAATGACAAAATAACACAATACAATTTTTTAAAGCTGTAATGTGCAGTATTAAAAATTTAAATGTCATTTTAAAATTTAAAAGAATAAAACCTGTCAGTTTCTTGAAAGGAGTATCATGTTTGCCAGTTTGTTCTAAAATGTCTTGAAAATAAAATGGCTTGACATCATTTGCTGCAGTAGCCATAGCAACGGATGGTGCCATCTTTTGTCTAAGATGGCTATTCAGCAGTTGAGCGGCTCCATTTAGCCATGCCCTGCCTTTTCCTATGCAAGCCATCTAAAATAGAAGAATAAACTACAAATTATAAAGTGTATGAAAAGTTTTGCATTTTCCTCTTAACCCAAAGGCCACTTAACAATGCTATGTGTACTATTATTTGGTAATTGTCATAGAAAATAAGGCTAACATGTGAGCTGTAAGTTATCAAAAGTTTTTGAGGTGGTTATTTTTTTTTCAGGAATAAATTAACACTATCCCTTTCTACCCTTAACTCAGTGACTGCTTTTTGTCAGTGAGTATTGCCTATTAAGTTAAGGACCTTCAAATAATGTTTGAAGTTGATGTTAAGTACAATTAATCAATTATTATAACTGTTAATCAACATTCCCTCTAAGGAGCATTTGTATTTTGCATGGTGCTCTGAAAAAACTTTTATACAAAGTTATTTTTTAAATTTAAAATCAAATAAAATGACAGAGGTTTACAATGACTGGTATGCGTGACAAGGCAGCAAAGGGGAACATTATCAGATTATCAATTGTAACTTGATCTAGATCTTTACTTATCTAGATCTGGATGTCCAATAAGCTGGAGAGGTCTACAAAACCTTACAATACATGAGTAGGCCTACAGTCTACAAGTCAACAAGAAACTACAAAACTACAAACTTGAGTCCACTTGACTGTGTAGTGTGTAGCATTTATCTACTGACTACTGATTTTACAAGTTGTATAACTTTTAAATTTTAAAGTGTAAACTCAGAATCAAAACTCAGAGTGAGTATGTTTCTTCCAGACTTTTTTCTCCAGGGGGGGGGGGGGGGGGGACGACGCTGTTAAAAGTTATATTTTCTATATAAATTATATAAAATTCATTTCCTACGGGGGGGGGGGGGGCGGTAGAATTTTTTCTAAAAAGTGTAAAACTAGACTTGTCTAGATCTAGTCTAGATCTAGTAGTAGTTAGTTCACTTAAAGTGTTAAAGTCTTGTCTTAAGTCTTAAAGTAATACTAATAATTAATAAAGTTAATAGTTTGGCTGGTCTAGATCAGCTGTCAGCAGTAGCTCAGATCTGGCTAGTCATACAGAAGCCCAGGTGCAATCTTTTTTAATACGTATCTACTCTTTGATTAAGGCAACAACAAAGGTAAAAAATGTACTTGCCTTCGATGGGTAAGGTTGGAAGTAGAGTCTAGCAACGAAAACAATGTTTGATTTTATTTAAAAAGACGTGAATGCACCACCGACCTTGGTAGTGCTATGTGTAGGTACAAAAAAAAAGGGGGTCAGAGTTCAAGTTCAAGGGAAAACACTTTTCGGTCTTCTCAAATGTCCATTCAGCTGTTGTAAATAAACACCCTAGGACCCTTATAGATCTATATTAAACTACTATAGTATATATCTAGTAGTATAGTATACGTGCATTGTAATTAATAATTAATGAACACCCAAACAATCCGAAAATCATAGTTTCATTTACAATAACAGAAAAAATAATCATTAAAATAATAAAATAGTTTTGTTTTTAGTGCGGGTTGGATGGGGCTTCCAGATCTACATAAAAAAAATCTCTTAGGCTTACTTTCAGCTTTTAGATTTTATAATTCGTGTTTATAAAGTTTCACTTTCGTACTGGATGTAGATCGTACACTTGATCTATATTTGTATAAAATAAAAAACATGTTTCGTTAGGAACAAATAGTAGGGCCTTTTTGTTTTGACTAAGCCTGATAGGCCGATAGCATTGAGTTATGTGAAAAATCTGGCAAGCTGAATTCAATCGCTGAGTTATTCTACTGCTAAACAAGTTATTTGACTTTTATTTTAATATTCATATTTTGTAACGTTGTTAATAATATTATAGACCTAGACCTAGATCTACATTCTAGTCGTCTATAATTAAATAATAAAAGTATAATCAGCATCAAAAGGACGCCACGTAAAAGTTAGTTTAATTTTATTAGATTATTAAAAAAATTATATAGATCTAGATCTAGAATCTAGAGCAGTGGTTCCCAACCTTTTTCGAGTGGCGACCCCCTTTTATAAAAAGTAAGTGACCCGCGACCCCCATAGAATTAAAAAGCCGAAATTAGTATGGAAATTAATAAGCATTAAAATAAAATAAGATTTTCTAGTAGACTTTCAATATGAACTACTCTTGATAACTGTTTTAATAGCATGAGTAAAATAGCATACTATTCACTAAACCTTAGTGGTTAACTTTTTAATTAAAAAATTTTTTTAACTCCAACCTATGTCATTATAATTATCTTAATTTTGTTTTTAATCGAAGAATAGTGTTGAAAATATATTATCGAAAAGTCAATCAATTTTACGTTTGGGTATGAATGGTGAAAACTACACCAAAATTGTGTCTGCAGTTTTTCATCTTACTCGGAATCATTCTGCAAATCAAAGAATTCATCTTGTAATTCATCGGGAATGCTGGCAACATCAAGGGAAGAAGAGAATGGGTAATGCGTCAATGCAGATTCTTCTTTTTTTCAACTCAGAGAAATAGCGATGCAGTTCGTTTTCAAGAGATTCAAGATGCCCAGAAATCGCTTCTTTCAAAATTTTAATTATCTCACAATCAGATTCATCTACCACACCGCAGAGTTTCTAAAATTTACAATATTTCCAAGATTTATTTTCTTTACCGATTTTGCAGTTTAGATGAAAATGCCCCGAGATTATCATGGAAAGTTATAATATTCGTTCATTTTCCCTGAAGCTTCAGGTTAAGCTTATCTTGATGTTTGAACACATCTGCTAGGTATGATACTCTCTCCAAGCACTCTATGTCGTTTTAAGTATACCAAGAAGTCTTGTTTCCTTTGCACTTCCAAGAACAATTTGATTTCAGGTTTCAATTCAAAAACACAACAACAATTCGTTTGACAGCCAGCGTACTGTAGTGTAGAAGAGCAGAACCTCGTGATCTATATTAATGTTTTTGCTCAGTTCTTTGAAGGCTCCAGATTTTATATAATTTACGACTTATACTAGCAATGGACTCTTGATGTCGATTGGTTAGGGCAGTGGTTAGGGAGCTAAATCTTTTCTGTTTTCTGAAAGCCCGATTTTGAGCTAAACATAGATGCCGCGCAATCCGCACAAACCCCCACAGCCGTTCTAACCCATTTTAATCATCCAGTTTCAAAAAAGGTATTTATTTTCTCCATGCTATCTTCACAAAAGAGCAACTCTTCTTTGATATCATCCACGTGAATATAGACACAGACCAGCAACTGTGAACACGAACTCACGTCTGTTGATTTATCAACTTGAAAAGCAAACAATGGTGAAAGCTTAATTTCAAGAAAAATTTGTTATTTAACATTTACGTACAAGCAGCGTTTGATGAGATTTTCTCCTATTGTTTTTTTTTTTGCTTGGCATTTTCTATTGCGACTTCATTTGATGCTTGCACTAATGCTGGTGAAAACTTCTTGTTCGATCAAGTCTCTGGCGTTTGCAATTAGCTTCTTACCGACGAAAGAACTCCATATATTTTTTGGTGTGTTCCGAATGACGTTTTAGTTTTGAAGATTTCATAGATTCGTGACTGAGAACAACTTTGTACAGTGCGCTTTGTTTCTTCTATATTTCATTTCCAGTGATGTTAATGAAGCCGAATTTCAAAAATTCTTCTAAATATTTATGTTTTGTTTCAAATTACTAAGGTTTAGTATACCAGTTGGCGACCCCCCAGAAAGACCTTCGCGACCCCCAGGTTGGGAACCCATGATCTAGAGGATAGGCCCTACGTTTATTTACTTTATTATACGAGCTGACCCGCGACGTAGAATACGTCGCTATTTATTTAGTTTAATTTTTATTTTTCAGTAATTCATAATTTGTGAATTCGACACTACCAATGCTGCGACTGAAAATATTTTGCTTTAAAACATTATCAGTAGCTAGTGAAGGACGATTATTCTCACCCTCATTTTCCACTCCTACCCCCCTCTCCCTCCCCCCCCCCCTCCTCACCCACTCCGCCTCTGTGAAAGCAGACGTCTGTGACGACAGTTTACAGGCGACAATAAAAAGAGCAAGCAGAACATGTTATTATCTCCCCTTAATTTCAAATAGTTTAAAAACTAAATTATCTGCCCCTAATGCCTAATAGCTGTCACTACGATTGTAAACAGCTCACCACACTGGTGGGGCTGGTAGTGATATAGTCTGTTGAGCTTACCTCTTGGTGTCTCGCATGGTCCCAATAAAGAGAACTGTATATATAGATTCTACTTTTCAGAAATTCATAATTTTTAAAAAATTCAACACTACCATGCTGCGACTGAAAATATTTTGCTTTAAAACACTATCAGTAGCTCGTTAAGGATAATTATCATCCCCCTCCCCCCCCCCCCCCCCTCGTGAAAGCAGCCGTCCGTGACGACAGTTTACAGACGATCAAGCATAACTTATAATTACCTCCCATTAGTTTCAAATTGATTAAAAACTGATTTATCTGCCCCTAATAGCCGTCACTACTATTGTAAACTATTGTAGACTAGATAGGGGCCTTTAGATTCTAGATCTATTTGTCAGTATTTGCCTATTTGGAGATGAGCTAGCCTAAGTAACTAGGAGGAGTACAAGATTCTTTATATAAAAATGCCTATTTTTATATCATTAATTAAGTTGTATGTGGTATAGATCTATCATATGTGTTCTTATTTGTTTTTCCTTTTTATTTTATAGCATACTTCAAGTATCAGCAGCAAGAATTTACTTTCCTGACATCAGGTTCATTGTAATAGAACCTACTGATAAAATTTGAAGTCTAGAGCTGTTGTTACAACAAATTACTTGATTTTAAAAATGGATGGAAATAGCTTTCATTCTGATGGTATGAAAGGAAGTTGCACCTCATCAGAAAAAGAAATTAGTCTTGTAACATCATTTATCAAGACTTATATTAGAAATAAGTACAGTCAAAGTTTGTCAAAAAGAAATATAGCTTCAACACAGAGATATAAATATGGAATAATCAAAAGGCTGTTTCTAAGACTTCATGCAATTTATCCAAAGCAATGTTTATCATATGTAAAGTTCAGGGAAATGTATTTTAACATTCTGGTTGATGAATCTTCTAAACTTAAAATAGTATCAGAATTGACTCTTCTCAGAAATGCTTACATGTGCAGAAAGTTTAGCGAGAACTCATACAATTATGCTAAAAGCATACACTATAACAACACACCATTATCTAATCAAATTTCAATGGATTATAAATCTATTGCAGAGGATAGTAAACGAACTATAGGAAAAAATGAATGTGAAAACGAGGTAGTTATGAAGTTGAATATTGAAGATGATTCCATCCTTATTATCCAGAACAACAGTGACAGTGAGAGTGATACGGAACTAAACGGTAATATAAAGAAATCGAAATGTTGTGTAGACAATTCTGTTATGGATGTGGATAGTACTATGAGTGAAGCATCTATATCTGTTAAAAGTAAAGTAACAACACATATTAAACAAACATTTTTAAACCCTCCAATTCTACCCCCATGCCACTGTGCCAGAAACTGTTATATGATGTTTACAAAAGAACACAGGACTAAAGTTTACACAAATTTCTGGAGTATACCATCGTATCAAGCACAGAAAAAATGGATGCTGGAACACATAAGTCCAGTGAAGTCATCTAAACCACATAATCACCACTATAAAAGTAATACCAAAGTGCAGTATTTTTTAGAAGATGAACTCAGTTACCCCGTGCCTGTTTGTGCTGTTTATTTTCTTAAGACCTTAGGGCTTGGCAAATTCACAAAGCAAGGCCTTAGTGGAGAAGCTGGCACATCGCAGGCAATACATAACTGTCATTCTTTTATAAGGGATCATGAAGATCTAAATTGTAGTGATAAAGACAGCATTGCAAAACCACATACAAATTTTAAGGCTACAAAACGCCAAGTTTCGAAAGGTAGATTTTCTGTTAAGAATCTTTATTCCCATTTTATGACCACCTACCCTTCTTGTCCAGTGAGCTTTAATAAATACAGTATTTTATACAGACAGACCAAGTCAGCTGAGAAGAGTTATGACACTTGTAAAAATAATGAAAATAATTTTTGTGTTTCGTCTTTCAATGAAAGAATAAGAAATTCTATTCAGAAAATGGAGGTTGAATCAGCAGAAGAGACATCGCCTAAAATAAGGCGTTCATCCAGACAGACAAGGATGCAGGGCAGCATGGCCGAAGATGATTTACTGCAACAAGATTGTGAATCACTTTCATTTTCAGCCTTAGCGACCACTCCACAATGCAAAGTTAACAAGTCTTATAATCTATATACTAATAGTCTTGTACAAAGCAAAAGTGGCTTAGCATCATCGTCACCAACAGAGGAAGCCTGTCGTAGCCAAACTATAAAAGGTAGAAATAAAAGAAAAAGTAAACTTTCATCTGGTGCTGTTCTTATAGATAAATCAAGCAATGCTCAGAGATCTGCTAAAAATACTAGTAACAAATTAATACCCAAACATCGTGACCTTGCTCCACTAATGAAAAAACACAGACATCCCATTCTCCCATCTTGTAACTGCTCACGTCGCAAATGTATTGAAAAAATTTCGGAAGAAAGAAGACATGCTATACACCATATGTTTTGGGCTCTTCACAGTTACAAAGAGCGCAAGCGGTGGCTGATGAAATATGTAGAAAAAACACCTTCAAAAAGTAAGTTATCATTAGCCCCTCTCCCACACAAAAAACACATTTCCAAGAAATATTATTTCCCTGATGGCTTCGGCAGAACTGTTGAAGTGTGTAGGCTGTTTTTTATTCACACTTTGGGGTTTAGATGGGACAGTGTGGTGGACACTATAGCCAGAGCTAAACAACCTGTTTCGATCGATAGAAAAAAACATTTTTTGTTAAAAAAGTCAGCCCGTCAGCTGCCGGAGCATATTATCACATCTGTAAAAGATTATTTAGAATCTGTCAGGCTGTCACTAGGCGCACATAATGTTTCAGTTAAGAATGAGATAACAGAATCACATATAGATGACCTACCAGGTCTCAAGTCAAAAGAACTCTTCGCTGATTATAAGAAAAAACACAAGCACTTAAAATTTAATTTGGGCTATCACAGCTTTCGTAGAATTTTTCAAACTTTTGTGGACCCTGAAAGCATACCCAACGCTGAGCTAGAATCTGAGAGTAAAACTTCTAATGCTGGAGATCCATCATCAAAAACTACAGCTGATAAAACAACAGAAAATAACAGTGAGATTAAGAATCAGTTTAACCAAGTTATCCCTAAGTCAGATGGAACTCTCAAGACTATATTTAAACGCATAGGTAACAAAGCAAAAAAGAAAACACATAAAAAGTGTAAGGCTAGTAGTAAAATGGACCATAAAAACTCTACTGGTGATATTTTTTGTCTGAAGAAAAATTGTGATGAGCTCAATGTTTCCGACTCAGTTGCTGATCCTAAAAATGCTGTAAACAGTCGGTGTAATCAAGATGTTGATGTCATTCTGGATGTCGGAAGTGGTATTTTCAAGCCTTCCACATCGGCAGATGACAACCTAAATGGGGTTGTTTACTGCCCTGATTTGAAGTACAAGAAACGTTGTTCTCACTCAAACAGGAATAATGGTGAGTTTTATCCTGTGTTGCCGCCATGTAAATGTACCAAAAGAAAATGCTCAGAAAAATTTTCCGAGTCCCAGAGACTGCAGATAAATAGGAGTTTTTGGGATCTGGATGGTTACAATGAGAGGAAGCAATGGATTCTTGAGCACATCAAACGTGCTGATATAAAGAGAAGGAAGGTGGCACTTGACAGCACTCATCGTAAGCTAGAGAGCCGCTGGTACTATTTACCTGATGAAAAGGGTGAGCGAAGAGACGTGTGCAAGGCATTTTTTCTCAGAACTCTGGGATATAAGTGGGACAGTGTTATAGACACCATTGGCAAAACCACACCCAAGGGTGAGAAAATTGTAGCCCCAGACAGAAGGGGTAGGAAACCACCACCTCACAAAATCTCAGACGAGGCTTTAAATTCTATGACCTTATACATCGAATCTGTTTGTCAGACTTACCAGTCTCTCTATCAGCAAAAAAGTCTGAATCAAAAGAAAGGAAACAATCTTAACCCTGCTGGTTTGATTCCATATGGGTTGACTATGAAGCAGTTGTTTGAAGATTATAAAACCAAGCATGCGAATCACAAGTTTGGGTATGAGAGTTTTAGAAAAGTATTTAAACGTGTCCATTCTGAAGTGTTGTCAAATCTACCACCAGTGCCTGAGCCAGATGAAGCACCAGAACCACCCACTCCTGTAGCACCCCTGACACCAGAACATGATTACGTAGAACTTTCAAGTGCAGAAGACTTTCCAGAAACTCAGGAATTTGCCGCACCAGCTGTTTCTACTTCTGTTCCATACCCTGATGTAAACTCAAGCCAACCTTTACCACCCCTGCCGCCAACACCATTTTTGCATGTCTATACCAACCCAGTTCCAGAGCCCAGAAGTTGTTTGTATCCGTATCCACAGCAACCAAACACACACCTATCAAAATGTGTGGAGCTAGAGCACGACCATTCTAATATCACAGAGCAGGAGATGTTTATGAAATATCCAGTCAACATCTATGGAGCCACTCCTTCCTCAACCATCCCACCAAACAATTTTACCCAAGTGTCTGAACAAGTCAACTACAACATCAACTCTCACCTAGAGATGGTTGATTTACCATCTACCACCAACCAGAACCAACTACCCCCATACCTCATAGCTAATCACGAACCCCTCAGACGCCAGGTCTACCAAATGGCATCCCAGTATCAATCCATCCTCCATCATATCGCAGAATCAAGTCGGTTTTTTAATTATGGTGGGTACCCTGCCACAGAGGCTTCAACACCATCAGCCCAGGTCAAAACTCTCAGTGGAAATAATCAGGAATACAGTAGAGAATGTATTGATACCTTCATGCCTGTAACTCCCCAAAACTTCAGCTCTACAGCTTTGCCGGTTCAATATAATAACCTTCACTGTCAAGAAATGAAGAACTATCAAAGTAATTCAGTTAGTATTTTAAATTCTTATTCTAATAATGTTTTCCACCAAGAAAATGAGCATGCTGGAAATTTCGACATAACCAAAGATCAAACACAAAATGATTCTAATATGGCTGACAGAAGTAACAGCCAGAACCAAGGCATTGGAAAGAAAAATGAAACTCCCAAAGTAAAGAAAGAAAAACAAGCCAGGGGTAAGTCTGCTAGAAACTATGGTGACCATTACCCCTTGCTGCCCCCTTGCAACTGCAAGAAGAAAAAATGCACTGACAAATTTTCTGATATAATGCGACAAAAGATTCACGACCTGTTCTGGGGTTTAAAAAACTACAATGAACGGAAACAGTGGATGCTGCTTCATATTAAAAGAGAAGACTGTAAGCGGCGCCGGGTGGATCAGCCAGAATCCACAAGAAAATCTGAATCTCGATGGTACTATTTCCCTGACGATGACGGAAATCTTTTGGAAGTGTGTAAAGATTTTTTTCTCCGAACCCTCGGCTACAAATGGGACAGTGTCATTGATACGATCAGAAAAACAACACCCAAAGGGGATAAAAGCACGCAGCCTGACATGAGAGGGAAAAAGACTCCTTCTCACAAGTTATCGAATGAAGTTTTGTGTTCCGTTGTTCAGTACATTAAATCAATGCAGCAAACAGCTCAGCTTAAAAGTGGGTATGTGCAGGAGACATCCGCAGATTCCAGCTTTGAAAAAGATAAGTTAGACAATCTCAAAAGCCCCAAGCACAGCCGTAATAAAAGAAGTGCTGGCAACACCTCTGTACCATATGGGCTGACAATGAAGGATTTGTTTGATGATTATAAAGCCAAACATGCCAGCCATAAAATTGGCTATGAGAGCTTCCGGAGAATTTTTAAGGCTGTTTCTAATTCAGAAAAAATTCTTGAAGAAAAAATCCAAGAAGGTTATTCAAATGATGTAGGTATCTTGTCATTTTAGTGATGTTTAAGTGATAATGGTGGAATATTGTCATTTTAGTGAACACTAAGTGATATTAGGAATCTTGCTATTTTTGTGATACTTAAGGAATTTGTCATTTTTAGTAATACCTATGTGATTTAGGAATTTTGTCAATTTAGTAATGCCTTAAAAATTTTAAAAAACTGACCATACACTGTTTGTAATCTTACAGTTGTATTTGACCTACTTAGTGTGCAATAATTGTTGTATTAACTGAATAAAATTAAGTATTGTCACAATATTCTAGTGATCTAGACAATGTTGTGTTGACAACAACAGCATTATAATACTTTGTATGAGCAATAATCTGTGTTAATTTTTTATTTTTTTATTTTTGCATCTATTGCAGTGTTTTTTGCACTCATTATTAAATTATGTCATGTTTGATATTACAATTACAAATAGTATTAAATTGATTGTTATCTAATATCTATAGTCCTTTCTTTTGTGATTATATTATGATTATATTATGTCTATTACTATTACTAAATTTTATTGAAATGTAACTGTAGGTGTAGTGTAATTTAAATTTCAGCATGTTTACCTCTTTGTTACTAACAGCCTACACTAGTATCATTTCATGCTTAATTTATACTAACATCCCATCACATTGTTTTTTACTCTTCACTTATAAATGAAATCAAATCACAACTCTTTTGTTCCTTTCTTCTTTTACAAGCTTTTATTAAGTTCACAACATTTCTTTTTGTTGTTTGTTTTTTCTTCGTGGGATGAAGCAAATCTTGTAACTTAAATCTGGGCCTCTTCTAATGCAACAATTTCAATCACACAATTTTTCAGATACATTTAACATTAATCTCATTAGAAATTAGGACAATCATTAAAAAATTAATTTTAAAAAAGACTGTATCCCATAATACAAGGGGAGATAGTAAAGTAAGTAAAGTTTCCTTTCAAACTGGTCTATAGGGCAAGTGAAGTAGAGTTCACCTGTTTCTGTGACCTCGGCATATGAAGGGATAGTGTGGCCAGCACTATGCCCAGTCGCCTTTACTTTCCCTAACGTGAGTTAGGTACCCATCAGAGTTAGATGGACTCAGGTACGGTCTACTGACTTGAACCCGGATTCGAGCTCGAGACTTACAGGTTAGCAGTCCAGCTCTCTACCGCTAGACCACTCCGACCCACAAGGGGAGATAACGAGATTAAATACTGGCGGTTGCACGGTCAGCTAACAGACTACAGTGATCTGTTTGTTACTGCTAGAGTGCTGGTCAGTGTTCCCTCTAACTAATCGCGGCCGCGCAGTACTTAAAAATATGCCGAGCGGTCACTTTCTGATCCCGCGCAAAGATTATCAATACCTTGAGCGAGCCTAATTCACACAAAAAATGTGGCCAGTGGCTTGAATAAAGTGACATTTTTTAGTGCCTGTGAATAAACAGAATCCACGGGTATCGACATTGACCGGCCTCGCTCAAGCTGATACTTAAAGTTTGTGACCTCTGTTGTCATACCCAGTGGCGTAGCCAGGATCGTCTCAAGGGGAGGTTCCAATTTTTACCCGGGGACAAACTTTCGATTTGCACCCCCCCTCCCTCAAACTTTTGATTTGCACCCCCACCCCCCATCTCATACTTTTTATATATATAAAAATGGGGGGGGGGTATGACCCCCCCCCCCTGCCTACGCCACTGGTCATACCACAGGTCTAGTTATTATAACTTCACCCTTACCTGAGCGGGGCGGGTAACGATCAGATGGGTAGGCGACACTCCCACTGTTTGATTTAATGGTTTACCCCAAAACTGACCGGGCATGAAAGGAATTGTGACTTGGAGCTGACACTACGGTGAAAACTGTTATTTCATGTGATTTTTGTGCACGATTACAATACTTCCTCTATACTTTGTATACGAGAAAGTAAAAACCAGTATAGGCCTACTAGCTAGATGTAGATCTAAACTTAATCGCACTTCTAATGAACGCGTTGATTGTAAATTTCAAACCTAATGGAGCTCTTGTTTTGTTGCTGTTTTTTTTTTTTTTCAATCATATTTTACGGATAGATCAGTTTTTAATAATTATTCTCGTATGTTCTAGCAGATTATTTGAATTTAAATTAACTGCTGTATCCATAGGAACTAGGAGTGGGTAAACATTTTTACGAGTTTTCTATTCCGTCCGCACTTTATATATGAATAAATCTTAGATCTAATCTACATGCATCAGCTGTTCGGCAACGATTTGTTGCCGCTTTGCCCTGTTGTAAATCACGCTTGTCATTTTCATGACTTTTTCTTGCGGGGCACGCGTCTACTAAACCACACACCTTGTAGATTGCCCGGCCTGGGAACTACGTGGTACTTTGTACTTAGACGCTGGCGTATGACCTGTGCCTTTCAGGGTTACTTACAGACATTTCGCTCTGTAGAAATGTTTTTATGAGAAGCTCTGAGTCCTCTGGCAGGCGACCCGTGGCTTAGCTAGACAAATTATTTCAATTTTCTTGGCGATTTGTATTGAGAATCTAGTGAAATGTTATCTTCCACTAAGGACTTGATACTTTTCTCTCTATGGAAATTGGAACTTTGTTTTTCTAAGAGCTCGATTAGTTTGGGTTGTACATTGCTTTAGGGTATGTGTATATCCGTACCTATTTTAGCTTACCCAGTGTTGACTAGTATATTTACTGTGTTGGTCTCCCCTGGTGCGTCGGAAACTTCCCTGTTCAGCTTGTGGGAAGTTTTCCGAGAGCTCGGAACATTTTACTGTGGCGTGTAGGCTTGGTAATCGAATTCTCACATTTTGATGGAAAGTCGTGTTTACATCTGAAGAAAATTAGTCCCTTTCAATTTAAAAAAAAAAGGAATTTCTCCAGGTCCTTTTCAGGGCCACCATATTATTATTTCACCTCGAAACGGTTTGGTTGTTTTTTTTTTTGTTTGTTTGTTGTTTTTTTTTTTTACATCTTATCCTAAAATAGGACTACGATAGCTAAATTTACTATTTTTTATAATTCAATAAATAAACACATTTTCTTTTGTAACGCATAATGTTTTTACACTTACTTTTAATATTCCTAATTAAAAGTCAAATCTGAACAAAAAATGAAAAGATTTCCGAGTAACTTTTCTTTAGAAATTAAAAAAATGTATTTAAAAAAATATCTTTAAAATAGTGTAGGATGATCAACTTATAATTGAAAAATAAATATCAAATCCTTTAAAATGTTTTTTGTACACGATTACAATACTTCCTCTATACTCTGTATACGAGAAAGTAATAAACCGAGAGTGATCTCCCCTAAATTTTCTCGAATATTCTGATATAACACATTACACAACGGGGGATGGCAACTCGGGATATAGACAATATTTTTAATACATGTTTAAATACTTTAACTTTGTAAAGTAGAATAGGATCTCGTAGAAAAAAAAATAATTGCGCACCAAGTGAACGCCAAACAATGTGTATAATAGTGCGGAATGTTATTAGTACTATTCACATGTGTTTTTTTTTTTTAGAAATCAGAAATACTACTTCCGATCAACGGAAATTACTCAAAATTTGACAGATGTTAGAGAATTTGATCTTTTACTTATATGTGAAATTTCGTTTATCTATCTGAAATAGTAATCAAGTTATATGCTTTTGAATAACCAAAAAAAGAATAAGTTCCTTTTCCGGTTACCGGAAATCGCTGAAACGTTGATATAGAACTACAAATTTGATATAACTTTTATATGAAACTTCAACAACCTAGCTGTAACGGTACTCAAGTTATCGTGTTCACAGACACACACACACAGATATACGGACAGAAGTACAGTTTTTCCGACTCGATTACGCGTAAAACGCCGAAATTTTTATAAATCTGCATGTATTATTTTTGCCAGATTAAAATAAGCCCCTATACTCCGTAGGCCTATATGATGAAGTACAGAGGTGTAAAACGATGAAAACTGTCAACATTTCATGTGATTTTTGTGCACGATTACAATACTTCCTCTATACTCTGTATACGAGAAAGTAAAAATCATAACACTGGTTTTTTTTTTTTTTTAATTTAGGCGGTACGAGCTTAAATGGGCCTACATCGAAATCGTAGACAAATAACTTTGTAGGCTACTATGTTGGCCAGGGCAACGAGTTGGCTTGTTAAAACGCTGGCGATATTTCAAGGTGTCAAATCAAGGACTTGTTAGATTAGATAAATCCTGATGGTTGTTACATACCTGCTTGTTGCGAGATAGTTTGGCGGGAGTTGGGATGATACGGAGTGTATCAGGGGTTATAATATAAAGCAAGCTTTTGTTGCCTATAATAATAGTTTAATTGGTCTACGAACACAAGTCCAAAAGGTAAAATTATATAGGCAGGGGCGAATCTAAGGGATGTTTAGGGGCCAACTTGCCCCCCATTAATTTCGAAATACATATGTATATATAGGCCATATATACATATATTTTTTTTTTCGAAATACAAAAGCTTATAGCGAAGCCGCCATTGTTTGCGTTTTCGTCTTTTACAAGCCTATGCGTTTCTTGAAATAACTATTAACAGATTCATTCACATGCTAATTAATTGAAAACCTTTCATCAAGCAAGTCGACATAATGAATGTGTGTGTGCATCGCTACGATTCTCGTTTTTGTTAATAGACCACAGACAAAAAATAGGCTGCTTTTGAGATTTGAGTGATTAATAAATAGGCGTCAAGGGGGGTGCGAACATCACCGGGTGACACCATTGTCGGGGAGGGGGGTGTCACACCAAGGCAAAAAATTGCTAAATATACAATTTGTGTCCAGTTCAATGAGTAATTAAAGTTAAATAGGTTTTTAATTGCAAATTGATTATCCAGACAAGGGTGGGGGACACACCATGAGGCCCCGCACTGGGTGACACCCCAACCTTGTGTCGACACTTGTTACCCTGTTTTAGATTTAATATATATAAGTGGGTATTAATAAACATTTTTTTTTCAAATTTATCAACACATACTTGAGCCTAATCATGTCCATAAACGCGTCTCTAACAAAAAAAGCATTGCTATTCGACTGTATTGGCATAGGTCTGTCGTCGGTAATGGATTCGCCTACCTAATTGTTTTATGCATTAACAGTTTGGATCCCGGGCCCGAGTCTTTAGAACATCCCTGAATACACCCAGTTCTGATGGGTACCTGACTCACAGTAAATGGAAACAAATGCGGTTGGACATAGTGTTAACTACGCTATCCCTTCATTAACCAAGGTCATAGAAACAGATGAACTCTACTTCATCTGCCCGTGTGGCTTGGGCAAGATAATGATGAAAAGATACACATCTAAAGTGGAACAAGTTTAAAGGATTTAGAACCACTGAGTTATCAATTATATGTTTGCCACCTCGTGTGATAAAGATAGGGCGTCCTATCATTAGAATGTGATGACTATAATAAGACGCTAGTACAACTACAGTTTAGGTAAGTAACTTTTGGTGAATATTGCGATAGCAATGTTATTGTTGTGGTGTGTGTTATAAAAATGATACGTTTGGAAATGTATTGTATAAATAGAATAGTTCTGTACTTGAAGCTGACCTATGCCCTCTAGTGTATTCACAGTGGTGTGTTAGGGGAGGGGGGGGGTGTTAGAACACCCTAAAGGGGGTGTCTCGCGATAAATCCCAGCAGCTCTGTTTCTCTTCCATCCGTAATTGTAAAGTTGGAAGGCATTTGCTCCAACACAATTAAGTATTGCGCGTCAATATGTTATGCGCCATATAGGCGTTTGTGTTGGAGAATATCCCTTGCAAGATTATAATTCAAAGAACGTCAAATCAAATAAAAGCTTGAACATGTAGGTCGCTCCACATTTCACCAGGGGCGGACTGTAGAAAAGACTGGCCCCTTGCAAAAATTCTCGGTGGGCCCCCAGGAAAGGTGCTGTAATATTCATTTTAGAGTTTTTGATTATTAAAAACACTCAGTTTTACCATTTCTTTATACCAAGACGTAAAATTCAGGCTCTGATTGTGAAAAATGCAGAATAAAAATTTCAATTTGAAATTGGGGGTCCTTTTAAAAATTCTCGTGTTTGTTGTACACAGACAGTGTACCCTTGATTATCACACATCATCGAGTGATATCGCATGAATGATACGTCAAACCTACGGTTGACAGTACCGTTATCTATACATCCACACAAACCGCAACCTTCAACATCAATCTATTTTAAACTATCAGCTACACGGCAAGATATCTTGAAGCTTTTTGTTTGTAAATATAGCTGATTAACGGGGCGCTGTGTCAAAGATGTAGAGCACATGATTTCTGATTCGCTTCTTTGGAGTCCGTAGGAAGCCCCTGGGTAAACCCTGACTCCGGTTGAGAAAATGATGGTTGCTGAGCCACAGTACTGGCCACGCAATTCCTTTTGCAGTGTTCACAGAAACAGTTGAACTCTACTTCTTCTGCTCTGTCAGCCGTCAGATCCAAAAGGGTAGCTTTATTTTGTATCGGTATCTTATCTCGTTTTGAGGAGACTTTTTATGTCGTCCCTGAGTCCACCCAGCTCTGAAGGGTACCTGACTCACGTTAGGGAAACAAAGGCGGCTGGGTATGGTGCCGACCACACTATCCCCTTGTATGCCGAGTGCATTGAAACAAACTAATTTATATGTCCCATGTGTATAAATTGTGTATTGGGCACGAAAGGAAAAACATAATGATGAATTATATTTTTATCCCAACCCATTAAAAAACACACCTGGATTTAGATACATTCAATACGTACTGAGTTACCAACCACCTTAAAAGAACAGAAATATCTTTGTTGAGAATTTGATGGTTTGAATGGTTGTTTTTTGTGTGTCAAAAGAGCGCACTTTTGAATTTTGAAGCTTCTTAATTACTTTTACGCTTAAGTATAACATTTTGGTCAATAACGTTATTATTTTCAGGTCAAGTCAAAATGTTTCGTCCTACCTATGTCATGACATGAGTTGACATACTCATAGTTCATCTAGCGCTAGAACAAGTACCCTAACCTTCTCGCCAAAGCATCAATCATGTATGTCTTCAGCGCTCTTCTTGTTCCCACTGTGATAGCCATCCTGGCAATACCCTGTGTTGCTATACTCACTGACGAACTGCTAACCATCACACCCTATGAAGTCGCCGCACAATCTGGGGACACGGTGGAGTTTCTTTGCGCTGTAAGCGAAGACGCGCTCAACGAAACTGACGAGTTTGTTGTCCAATGGAGCAGTATTAACCAAACCAACAATAACTTAACCGTAATCCTAACCACGGATGAAAAATTTACCGTGGATAACTGGACATTGACAATAACAAATTTTACTGAAACGGACGCGGGAACCTATACGTGCACATACGGGGAATTTACCGTGGACGCCTTTGCGATCCACTACCAAATGCCCGACTACATCGTAGAGGGGGCTGTGATAATTTCGGTGTGTGTGCTTTTGCTCATTATTGTGACGACGTTGGTGGTTAAAGAAAGCAAAAGGCAAAGTAAAATGAGAAAGCAAATAAAAAGAAAGAGAAAAGAAATTTACATTAACAGCGGCTTTTTGAAGGCATGAATTGTTTTGACTTTTAAAAGTATTTTAAATGTATTTTACTAATGCTTTCACATCAGAGGCGTAGCGATGGGGGGAGAAGGGGGGGAGGGACCTTAGGGGGCGCCAAAATGGGTTGGAGAAATAAATCGAAAGCTTGAAGGGGGTGCAAATCGAAAGTTTGAGGGGGGTGCAAATCGAAAGCTTGAGGAGGGGGTGGGGGTGCTAATCGAAAGTTTGTCCCCGGGCGCCGGGAAGGGTCGCTACGCCTCTGTTTCACATTACGATTCTGTCTTGTTATTGTTAGGTTGTTTGTTGCTTGTTTTAAAACATAAAGACATACTTCACTTCCAGTATGCAGTGTGTAGAGACGTAATTCTGATGAATTACTGTTATAGTTATTGATTGTTCTATGTTTACGGGTAAACTTGATGTAATAAAATAGGATGTTTTAACAGTGGTTTTTTTTATCTTAATAGTGTAAAATGTGTTCTAACCAAAGTATCAATCAAAGATTGCAAGTTGTTGGTTCAGTTGTATTTCGGCAATGTTAAATGTTACAGGTTTGCCATTTATATACATATATACATACATATAATTGAACATTGATCATTTAATCTATTCTATTCCTGAACCTGACCAGGATTTGAAATTAATATTTGGAGTAACAAGCGATGTTTACTGCTATTACAGTATCGTCAATGCAGCTGTTCGGGGTGTGGGTAGACGAAAAATAACGTCTACCGCCCCACCCCCCTCCCCCGAACAAAATAGAATTTATATAGAAAATTGATTTTTTTTAGCAGTGTCCACCGCCCTGATATTTTAGTCGGCCCCCTCCCCCTTCCCCAATATAAAATGTCCCCCGGAGAAAAAAATCTGGAAGAAACACTGACTTACTGACTGCTATTCTAAATTAACTGTTTCGATGATTTTTGTCATGCAAAGAGAAACAACTCATGTAATTATTTCTTGAAAATAGTGTATCCCTGGTTATATACCCTTACAACCTAGTGAGAAAATTTTAGATTTAGTAAAGTTCCCGTTCAAATCTGACGGTCTACGAGGCAAGTGAAGTAGAGTTTACTATTTTCTGTGACCTCGGCATGTGAACTTATGAAGGGATACTGTGCCCAGCCGCCATTCTTCTACTTACTTGAACCCGGGATCGAACTCGAGACTTAGGTGCAACAGAAATCGTTCCGATAAAAATAAGTACGCATAAAGCTACAAAACAAAGGAACACATAGATTAAAGTAAGTTTGTCAACACTTTTAAGGGGAGGTGATTTACTCTTAAATTTTAGTGCTCTCCTAATGGATGTGTTCCCATGCAATTACGATTACGTTTTCTTTGAAATTGTTGATAGATAAGCTTAACGCAGAAATTCATCAGTTATTCGGATTGGCAACGAATATTAAAAATTACGTAACACTTTCAACTTAAAAAGATAGGCTTTCATGTTCGCAAGGTGTATCTAGATCTAATAAGCCTACTTAGGCCTACTAATGAGCTAGGACTAGGTTAATAGATCTGGATTTTGGACTTTTATTATTAGATCTAGAGTAAACGTTAGCAGTAGAAAATCACACTACAGTGAAAAGTTGCCGAGTGTTGACAAAAGTTTGTAATATTTGTTTACAAATTAATTAGTAATTACTAGATCTAGATCTACTACATCTAGATTCTAGACCTAAAATAACTACTTCTAGAATCTAGATCTAATCTAGATCTCTGTGGCTACACACTGACTACACTGCACATCTCTACCGTCTCTGCCAGGAGTAGTCTACTGCACAGCACTACTATTCCGATTTATTATTTGTATTCATGTATAATTTAATATGTATTGTATTTTTGTTTTAACAAATGAAAAAAAAAACAAATGAAAGAGACTGACTTTGTTTAAGATTTTGATAATTTACTTTTGTTAAAAGTTGAGAAAAATCCAAATTTAGAATATATATTGAATGTGCAATGTTCGTGTGTCAGAATTTTCATGGCGATGGGTGAAATACGGGTAAACGTAACTCACAATTGCAAAGGCGGTTAAGTTTGTATTGTTACAAGTATCTCCCAGGCATGATACTATAAATAAACTTTTATGAACTTACAATGACCCCAAAACTGAGGCCAATACAATTTCAAACAGCTATTGCCCGAGCTATGACTAATGCTGCACATGCTGATAATTAAAGTCAATGTGAACTCACGGTGAACTCGCGACCGTGTAAAGATTTTTCTCCCGCCGACGAACACACGATATTTAATTGGAACAGTTCTAATGCATTTTCATGTTTTTTTACCTTTTCTAATAAAAAATCGCATTCATAAAAAAATATAAGTAGTCTGTGTTTTCCTAACGTTTTTGTATGTTTTGGTTGTGTTTACAATAAATTACGCTCAACTGGAGGTGAACGTCAAGCGGGGAATAAAATACGCTAAAATGGTGTTTTACCCAATAGTTCTGTGAGAAGCCAGTAGAAGGTCACTAATCACTAAAGACTAAGTGAACGTAATCGCTGCGCTAGGTTTGAGTTAGAGTCAGTGGCGTTGCTAGTTTGGGTGTCACCCGGTGCGACACTTCATGGTGTCACCCACCCCCTTCTCCAAGAAACAAAGTATAATAGTATATCATATATATATATATATATATATATATATATATATATATATATATATATATATATATATATATATATATATATATATATATATATATATATATATAATTATAATTATATATATAATATATAGGCCTATATATATAATTAATTTTATATATATATAATATATAGGCCTATATATATATATATATATATTATATAGGCCTATAGATCTATATGAATTTTTGTGTGTATCAGCCTACATAGTCTTATAATTTAAATATGGGCCACGTACAGGTATGAGTATAAGCTTTAAATAACTGCAGACTTAATAGTAATGGTGTGTATATGTAGTCTGTTAGTAATACAGTTGTATGTAGCATTGTTTTCTCTATAGTTAGAGTGTTTACGTCACGGTGTCACCCCAACCCCCTTTTAATTGTCGATTTGTACTTAAAAGACAATTTAAATTTAATTAATCATTAATGGAACTGGCAAAAAAGCATTTTTCTTCTGTACATTTTTGCCTTTTTTTTGCCTTGTTGTCACCCCCAAATCGTGTCACCCGGTGTGCTCCGCACTCCCCGCCCTGCCCTCGTACGCTTCTGGTTAGAGTTAGGGTTTAGGGATTAGGATAGGGTTAGGGTTCTGCATTTTGTTTGTAAACACACGCATGCGCAGTAGCATCGAAAACATTGCCGCGAATGAAGGTGGTAGTTTCTCTCCATTGCGTTTGTGTATCTTTTTCCAGCTAGAATCAGCCTAAATTTAATTCAGAATTCAACTGGCTCTTTCCTTGTAATCCAAAAGCAGAAAATACAATGAGTTGTTATGAGGAGACTAAACTAAAATGCAAAACTAAAAGTAAAAGAAATACTTCTAATTTTCCAATGCTTTCCTTTTAAAAAAAAATGCATTGCCCTAGAATACTAGATTATTATATCTAGTCAATCTAGTCTATTAAAGAAAATTTTCTAGTAAAACTTCTCAGTTAAATTATTCTTATTAGCAGGGTTTCTTTCATGGGGAGAGGGTGTTTAAAATAAATGCTATATATATACATTTATTTAATAATTAGTTTATTTCATTGGAGGGGTGGGGCGGGCCCCCTCCCATTGGTCAATGGGTAAAATCTCATGCCTTGTGTCCATCAGCAAATATATTTTTCCCTAAACAATTCTTAACCATGATTACTAAGCTTTTATCTTAAAGTTTTAGTTGCATATTAATTAAGGCCAACTGGTTGGCCTACTCTATTCTATAAACCTTAAGCTTATGATAAACTACCTAACATAAATCCACAGCAGTTAGAGGGTCAGACAGGAACATTAAGTCTAAACACAGAGAGATAAAATGTGAAGATAACTTCCCCTCATTACATGGTCCTAAGCAAATATTAGACTCTGTAGTATCTATGTACTTATCTTTTAGTAAATATCCATGAGTCATGCACTTAAGCTTGAACACCAAGTGTAAGTTTGAGTGAAGTTTCCTACAAGGTTCACATTTATTATGATGTGCTTCTTCCTTTTGTGTTCTATCTGCAATTTCAATATAGCAGCTATACTATTTTTTTGTATTTCTTAAATGTTTTTCTTTGTTTGCATTTAGCCGTTATCTTTCTTTTATAGTATGTCTAAAACACAACAGTAATGGATTAATGATAATTACTGCCTTATGAATTTAGAGTGTTAATTGTTGCATTAGGGGCAATTTATACCTGAATCAGATTAACCTTAAAGTAATTTTGTGTATTACTATTAGTCCTAGTTAATAATTGGATTAAATTGTCTTTACTTTTTTTGCTGTATATACTTTTTTGTTGGTGCCTACATCATCATCATTGTTCCTTTTCATTCCTTATGGAACATTCATAAGGTTTATATCAAAGCTTTTCACTCCGTTATCTCTTGTCACTCTTTCCAGCTGTTCCCAATTTCTTCCAATCCTTTCTGCCTCCTCTAGCCCACTACATCGCCAATTCAACTTGGGTCATACATATATAAATATAGGCCTGTATTTACACATGTTTGTATGTAAAATCTATTAATTAATTATTTAAAAAATTCTTCTCTCAGACTGTAAACAGAAGCTTGAAACAGTAAACATGCAAGCACTCAGTATATGTCGTCAAACATTAAATGACTCTATGAGCTTGTTTAAAAAGACGGAACTGCTTTCTCGCAAACTCTCCACAGGATGGTTATTATCCACAACACAAGGAGAGAGAAGTTTAAAAACAAATTGCCCTAGCAATTTTCTATATAGTTTACATGGAGGGAATAAAGTTTTACTGGACAGTAATGCATCAGGAATATGTTTAAATAGAAACAATATAAGACATGTGTCTTCTGTCACGCTGACAAGTGAGCGGTACCCAGGCCTGAAGCGAGGACCTTTTTCTGCACTTACTGATAAAGATATTGCCAGTTTTGAGGAGATGATTCCAGGTCGTGTGATTACTGACAGTGATGAGCTGTTGGGTTACAACACTGATTGGCTGAAAACTGTTAGAGGTATGTCATTCTGTTTGTATTTTAGGTAAATATTAAGTACAAATATTGTCATATTCATGTTTGTGGTTTTTATAAATCAATGGCAATATTGAACAATAGCCCCACAGAATTATCTTGTCTTGCCAGTGTTAGCAAAGGTAGAGTATGTAATCACACCCCAAAGTTCTTTAGCTCTGGATTTAACCAGTGGGACATTATTGGGACCTTAGAGTCAGACCTAGCTATGACTCAAGTTTGGGAGAGTAAGCCTAATTACAGCTGGGCATAATACTTACTACAATATCCCTTCATATATCAAGGTTATAGAAACTCTACATAATCATAAATCAGCTCAGTGGATCAGGGTCTGATAGGATTTTTACTTGTTTTTTTGTAAAAGCAGTAGAAAATGTTTTTTCCAATGTACAGATTATGAAATCAATTCTTGTATTTGTAACACAGCATGAATTATTTTTAAAACCTCATTTCTAACAGGTACTGATTCACACAATCTTTTTTTGTATAAAATATCTTTATTCAACAAAACTGTTTATTTATAAACTTTTTTTTTTCTTTAAGCTGAATTTCTGTATGTAGTGAAGTTCTCTTTTTTAACCTGACGCTCCATTGGGCAAATGAATTAGAGTTCACTTGTTTCTGTGATCTCGTCATTTGAAGGGATAGTGTGGTCAGCTGCCTAATGTTAGTAAGTTGGGTACCCATCAGAGTTGGGAGGACTCAGGGACGTTCTACTGACTTGAACCCAACTCAAGACTTTCAGGTTAGCAGTCTAGCGCTAGGCCAGGCCATCCCCACAAATTTTTTATGTAATTCGAATGACCAGGTTCAAGCAAGGTTGTATTGAGCATGTGATGGGTCAAGAAAGGTTGTATTGTGCATTGAGTATGTAATTAATCTAGACATTTGAATGACCAGGTTCAAGCAAGGTTGTATTGAGACCAAAAACAACGGAAGAAGTGGCAGCCCTTGTGAAGTACTGTCACGAACATAACCTGGCCATCAACCCACAGGGGGGCAACACCGGTATGGTAGGGGGGAGTGTCCCTGTGTTTGATGAAGTCATCATTTCAACACAGTTGATGAACCAGATCATCAGCTTAGACAAAGTTTCTGGTAAGGAATTATTTTTTATTTGTATTAAGGCATGAAGTGGATTTGCTCAGTTTGTTATTATTTTCTTAAATTTAAATACAAAAATGGACAGCGTATTCAAAAGTGCAAACCCATTATAATGAAAAATCAGGAACATGTTTTTTTTTTGCTGAGCATATCCCCTTAAGACAATAATATCTATTGAGAGCTAGTTATAATATAATGCTTCCAGTTTATTGTTAGTCTACTTTATCAATGGCTAGTTAGAAAAATATTAGATAAACACTGGAATAAACTTTTGTTCAGTGCTAATCAACTTGTATTGAGTGAACTCTGCTTTTGGTGACTAGGAAACATAATATATTTTTATTTTACTAAAATATAACAAACATTATGTACTGTGATCTCTTTTGTTTCACACAGGCTGTTAGAATTATAGTAGAATAGTAAAAGGGAAAATTAATTAAATATAAACAAAACAGATTTTAAAAATAATAGAAATTTAAAAGAATCACACATGAAGATATGAAAAGAAATACAATTTATTTCAATTTAATAAATATGAAATATCTGACATAAAATGATAAAATGTGTAGTGATTACTTTTTAATGTACACTTAGCTTGAAGTTTTATTTTCTAGCTCCACTTTGGTAAATTCTACAATAGTCTCACAAATTTGGAGTTAAAAATTTGCAGTTGACCAAGTGTTAGCTTCAAGGTGTAATGAATACCTGTAATTTTATATATCACATCATACTCTTTATTGAAGCTTGGACTGTGAATTAACTTATTATTTTATTTTATTGGAGTTCATTAAAAATCAAAAGAGTAAGAGATTCCTACTCAAGCCTGTTTTATAATCACACATAATATTTACACATTAACCAGTTATAGAAGGAGTAGCCTGTTCTTGCAGTTAAAAATGTAGATTAAACTTTTTCCACAGGAATCTTGGTTTGCCAGGCTGGATGTGTCCTTGAAACCCTGGATCAGTACTTGCAAGAATACGACTTTACCATGCCATTAGATCTTGGAGCAAAAGGCAGCTGCCATATTGGGGGCAATGTCGCCACCAATGCTGGGGGAATCCGTCTGCTAAGATACGGCTCTCTACATGGATCAGTTCTTGGGCTGGAAGTTGTAAGCAAGTTAACTGTTTACAGTAACTAATTAGTTATTAGAAAGTTAAGAAAATGTTGTGTTTAACTATTTTATTAATATTTGTAAGGTGTAATTCTTTTAATGTTTATTGTGAAGAAATAGCAGTAGTAGTTGGTACTTGTTATTAATTGTTTTTATTAATTTTATTAATTGTTGGACTTGTTGTTTAAATCCTCCACCATAAAATAAATTAAGAACGCAGAAGAAGAAGAAAAAGAATTGTTTTTAACACACCATTAAAGTTGTAAATACAATGCCAGTTAAATTTGTAATTACATTGCCAATTAAATTTGTAATTTATAATTGCATTACCAGTTACATTTGTAATTACTATATGAAATAAGATTTCAATAATAGCAGAAGAGCCATTCAGAATCCTGTGTATACTGATGTGATCTGCTGCAGGTTCTGCCCAATGGAGAGATTGTGGACTGCCTGACCACCCTTAGGAAGGACAACACTGGCTATGACCTCAAACAGCTGTTTATTGGATCAGAGGGAACATTAGGGATCATAACTGGAGTCTCAATTATCTGCCCTCAAAAACCTAAAGCCATCACTGTTGCTTTACTGGGTAATTAAAAAACTTAATTTCTTTTTAGATATTTAACAATATAATTTATACTTTTTATAGACTAAATTTCTTTTTAGAACATTACAATTTTAACTTTTTATGACGTCCACACGCGGGGGGGGGGGGGGGGGGGGAGTCAGAAAATAAGTGACTATTGTGGACGCATATGGACTTTTATAACGAAAAAAAGTGGATTTTTGTGGACGGGGGGTCCAAAATCCAAAAAAAAATCTGGACGTCATAAATGGATGACCCCTTAAAGACTAATTGTTTGTGTGTGCTGAGAAAATGAATTGGTTTTAGTAGAATAATATTTGGTGAATAGGTTCTGAACCAAAATTAATGTGTTGGTTTATTTAAAAAAACCTGCCTGGCTGGCATTGATTGGATTAAAGCATCATGGGCACACATGGGCACAGATAAAGGGGGCAGCCCAAAACCGAGTCCGATCGAGATGTGTGGTTGCAGCCCTTTGCTCCCCAGGGGCCACAAAGGAATGATGATGATCATAGTAGATACACAATACATTATTAAAAACATAAATTGATTTTTTTAGTGGAAAAATGAACATTATGAGGATATTAAAGACTTCTATAAACGTAACTGGAGAATCTAAAATTAATGCATAAAATATGTTCTTTAAAATATTTTTTCACTGATTTTTTATGTAATATAACATTTTGCTTGATGTCTTATCAGTTTATAAAACATTAATATGGAAATATATCCCTATTTTTCAGGCTGTGAAAAGTTTTCAAATGTTTTGGAGATCTTTAAATCTTGTAAACTCCATTTGGGGGAAATTCTCTCAGCCTTTGAGTTCATGGACTCTCAGTCAATGACCCTTGTGAAAGAAAACCTAAAACTGAGCAGCCCACTAGCAGATTATCCTCACTATGTACTGGTGGAGTGTAGTGGGTCCAATGGAAAACATGATGAGGAGAAGTTGATGAGTTTGTTGAACTCAGTACTGGAGAAAGGCGAAGCACTCGATGGATGTGTGGCTACAGACTTAGGCAAAATTCGGGTAGGTTGTGTTGGATATCAATTTTATATAGGATATACCTTATATTTTTATTTCATCATCTTTTCCTGTTTGTGCCCAAGACATATGGGGTAGATGAAGTAGGGTTCATCTGTTTTACTTACATCGGGATATGAGGGATTGTGTGGTCAGCACTGTCCCCCGCTGCCTGTTTCCCTAACATATGCCAGGTAACTATCAGAGGTGAATGAACTCCGAGACATCCTACAGACTTGAGCCTTTTGTTTTAGCAGTCGTAGGTCCTACCATCTGACCACACAGTTTAAATTACTGAGGCTCATATTTTAACTTGTATAGTTTAATCTAATCTGGGAAGCAGTTTGTATTATTTGAATGGCTTTACTTTCTTAGATGCATCTTTTAGCTTTACATTTTTTATTTGAATGGAATTAAAATATAACTGTTTTTTTTATTTTTCTAAAAAGGACTTTGTATAATCAAAGCAATTGTTATTTATACTACCAACTCTTACTAATACAAAACTGAAAGATCTTCTATAAGTCCTTACGCTTAATAATTGAAGGGTCAAGATTTTACTCTGTTAAAACAACAGACAAAGCAAAGCTAAAGTCTGTAAGCTTACTAGCAAGAAGTCCGCTACTGAAAATTGAACTATTAAGCTAACTGCCCAAGACATATGGGGCAGATGAAGTAGAGTTCTTCTGCTACAGAGATCTCGGCATATGAAGGGATAGAGTTGTCAGCACTATGCCCAGCTTCCTTTGTTTCCCTAAAGTGTTAGGTACCCATCAGAGCTGGGTGGACTCGGGACGTTTCACTTATATATCATAAACGTTGATTATTTTCAGAATATTTGGGGACTTAGAGAAAGATGCGCTGAAGCTTTAATGGTGGATGGCTATTGCTACAAGTATGACGTTTCACTTCCACTGCTGCAGTTTTACCAACTGGTTGAAGATATGAGGGACAGACTGGGAGAACATGCCATACGTGTGGTGGCTTACGGCCATGTTGGGGATGGTTAGTTGTTTGTTTTAATTTCATTGTCATTTTTTTAGAATCTAAACATTGGTTTATATCAATAAAGTAATGTTTAATACTAATAAAAGTAATGTTCTCAGTCAAACAGATAGAAATCTTTTCACTTTAAAAAAATTAACTGTCATTTAGTATGGAGATTCTTTTAGCATATGTGAATGTTTGAGTTGTATACTTTGACTATAACTCTAACCATAATTAAGTGCTGCAAACACATTACCAAATGAAAATCTCTACAAATAGAACTGAAGTGCAACCTCTTCCCATTTTATATATATCATCAAAATTTTTAACTTTAATACCGTCTTAATAGCTTGTATTCCTAATCGATTGTTAATGGTTAATTTTTAATTGATATATTTTGTACCTTATAATTTACTCCATTTTTGGATTCATTCATGACATTAAAATATTTATATATAAATATATTCTAAAATAACAAATGTCATCAAACTAATTTCCAGGCAATCTTCACCTCAACATTACAACAAAAGAGTACAACAAAACAACCATGAACCTTATAGAGCCATTTGTCTATGACTGGGTAGCAAAGCACCGCGGTAGTGTCAGTGCTGAACATGGCCTAGGGTTCAAGAAGCGTAACTTTATCTACCACAGCAAGACCAGGTCAGCCGTGGGGTTAATGGCCACTATAAAAAAAGCCATTGATCCCAAAGGTATCATGAATCCATACAAAGTTTTACCTGAAGTTAAAGAAGTGTAATCCTTTTTTCTTTCTAAAAATCAATACATGATAGTCAGTAAAATAATAGAGATGAATTGTCGGTGGAGAGATTTTATAAATGAGTTGTTATTGTGAAAAATGACTTCAAGTCAATCATTGTCTCCCATTTCTCATGCTGGGGTGAGAGCTGCCACCTACAGCTCTACAGAGCTCTCCACAGCTGGCTCCACAGGTGATCCATCCTGATGGTACCTGACTGCCAGGTGTCTTTGGGACTATTTTCCATTTACCTTGAAGCTTCCATTTCATTGCCTGCCTGGTCATATAGAGGATAATTGTTCCTCAATTTATGTATAAAGATTATAATTATACAAAATTATAACTGAAAAGTGTAATCAGAACTATTATAAAATCATCATGGGATGGGGTTATAAAACTAGTGTGTGCAAAAATAAATAATGTTCAATCCACTATCCAAATTAAATCCTAGTCTTACTTGGAGCAATAAAAACAACTGGGTTGCCAATAAAATTCTTATACAGCACTAAAAACTCTACTTTGTAATATGGGCCTCTAGGGCTTCTGAGAGTATACCATACTACCTTTACTTTTTCAACAACTTAACAGATTCCAAGCTATACTTGTAAAGTAGGCTACTTATATGTAATTTAATGTAATTATACTGAGATCATTTTACAAGAATGCTGAATGATGTAACAGCTTCAAGTATATTTTAATTTTTGTTCATGTGCTTTTGACATTGATTAGTGAATGCAAATCTGTATAGTAATTATCACTTCTTAAGTACTTTATACTAAGAGTTTATAATTAGATCCACTTAATTCAAACTTTTTATTTATTGTTTTAGTAATCAGACTTTTGTTGTGTACATTCCATTCTAGTGCCGTATAATAAGTGTTTAAAAAGTTAATTTTGCTAAACAAATCAACTAGTTTGGCTTTGTTTTTATTTTTTATGAATTTTATGATTTGTCTTTTTAAATTAAAAATAACTGGCTAAAAGCTAACAACCCCACCCCAATTTTGAATATTTTTTAGTTATTTCAATTATGTGACCTTCAGTTCACTTTGCACTAAGTTATCATAAAAATATTATCTAGAAAAACAAATATTTTAAACACTTGAGATAACATTATTTTTTTGTTGTTCTATTTTAAGCATAATAAAACAATGTTTAAAGTATCTCTGCATAGAAAATAGAAATAACTATCTGTGAAAATGTTTCCTTACATATTTTGAGAAAATGATATAATTTAATTGTTATATGTGCCCCATTTATTGTTTAACTTAAAACTTTGGATGTACCTGACAAAATACTAACAGTATTATTGTTACATGATTTTGGTGCTGGTTTGATTGTCTTTGTGATGTATAAAATCTCATTTCTCCCCTTTAATAGCTGAAAATGTTTTGTAAGAGATTTTTATCTATGTAAATCAGGTTTTGTTGTGATGGAAGTTGCTAGCCTTGACATGAGTCTAGACAACTCATGTACATATGGTTCAGCTATCTGCATAGGCATATGAAGTTATCTGAATGTTTATCTAAATTATTACTACATCTGAAACATTATTTATTGAACTAAACTTAGGTCCAGTCACCTTCTGTTCATGTTTAAGATATCTGTAAAGTTTACTTTTTGGACAGAGGGGTGGATTTATCTCTGTACCAAGGTGAAGACATGCACAGACATGTTTATCATTCTATTCCAAAAGGTAATGTCATCCAAATGACATGTTTAGTTAGACATGAGTTTTTGTATGGTTTATACTGGTTATATTTCTATTGTTTATATTTGCTAACTAAAGAAATTATACAAATTTTAAGGGCTTTCACAAAATAAATAATTGCTTTTTGAAATTCTTTTTGTATGCATGATTTCATAGCTTTTATTCATATCTATGTATATTTTTAAATGTCAATTAATCTACATGTGTGGTTCTTTAAACATTCTTTTAAAAAAAAACTAGCTTGTTGCTAAAAAAAAATGTTCAAGTAACTGATAAGCACAGATATCAAAGGGTATAACACTTTTACTACCTGAATACAAATTACACATTTACAACATACTCTACCAGTCTGGACATTCAATTACACAGATCCTTATTTTAATTACTTCCATGTATGTAAATTAAAGGACATTCACAATTGCAACAAGACAAAGTTCAAAGACTTAAATACATCATTATAGTAAAATATCCATTTATTTTGCGATACAAATATTTAAAACATCTGTTCAAAGCTACACAGTTAATCACAAGAATGTGGTTATTTTTATTTAACAAGAATTATAACAAAATTCAAATTAACAAAATTCAAAAACTATGTAGTTCTCTATATCACAACTGTATGCTACAGAATGAACACAACTAGAGCCATTTATAAAGTGCACTACAGAATTTCACAACAACAACACTGCATCCATCAAATGAATATCATTGGTGTACATGTAGCCATTAGGTTTATAGCATGTCATTTTAAAGAGATCACTGGGGATTTTAATGGAACAAAAACAAAACTAAAAACAAGCATACATCATGTTATCTTTCTAGCATAAAGTAAGATTTAAATAAAGATTTGATTGATCACTGCAAGTTAACGATTAAAGATTTTGGACAGTTAATTACTTTTGATCTTTGACAACCACTATTGATATGTATCAAACTTTCATTATATATATATATATATATATATATATATATATATATATATATATATATATAAAAATTTCATTATCAGCAAGTAAATAGTACATGTATTATGACACTCCTAATCTCCACAATAGTAAAATTATTTTTTACCAGCAACAATATAATTAAAAAAACTAGCATTTATGAACAATTATCAGTGAAGAGGGCTAACTATTAATTAAATTTGCATACTGGGCTATATCAAGACAAACTGGGAGACAAAACATTTACAACATGAATATTTTGTTGCCTTGGGTGAATATCACAGACTAAACAATCTTGTGTTCTGAGTGGGGGTTATGTGTGAACTCGTAATCTAGATGAACAAATGCTCTCTCCACTTCCGGCAAACTCTCCAGCCGATTCTGCAGAGCTTCGCCAATGTCATGAGCTTCCTTCAGCGGCATTTCACTGGGGAGAATGATGTCCACCTCCACTAGAAAGTTGCTCCCGAAATGAAAAGCTCGGACCGTGTCTATCTGTTGAATTAGAGGATGATGGTTGTAGCACACCCAGGTGAGCTTGCTGAGGAAGTCGGGTCTTGCCGTGTGGCCGGTCAACATTTTTAACTGTTCCGAGCCAGTCTGCCACCAGTTGTATATGATGTACAAGCAGATGACCATAGCGCCGACAGGGTCCAGATAACAAAACCCATACATGTTTACATTGCTGTAGAATTCTTGAGAACCCAGGTAGCCAAAAACTATAGCAACCGCATTTGAAAGGACATCGTTTCTGTGGTCCTGGGCTAGGGCTTGAACAATAGGCGACTGTATTCTGCGGCAGACAAGCCATAAGACCAGCTTGATCCCCACAGTGCTGCCAGCTATTGCAAAAGTTATAGCGTCGACAGTTGGAAGCGATGATGACATGTCACTGAGACCAATAAGTTTTTCTATAGCCTCGCGTATCAGTTGTACGGAGCACAGTGCCATAACCACAGCTAGAATAATAATGGCCAGTGGTTCTAGTTTCGTGCGGCCCTGAGGGTACATGTACGGATCCCTGCGTTTGACAGCGCGAGTGGCCCACCACATGATGAAACCACTGAACAAGTCCAGACAAGAGTCTACCAAGCTGGATATAATGGAAATCGACCCAGAGAATGCACTAGCAACAGCTTTGGCAACAAGGAGACAGAAGTTGACAAAGAGGGTAATTTTTGAAACCAGGGATGCAACTCTCATACTGGAGCTTGTAATAGTTGTAGGATGGAGATCAATTTCAACATCCAAGGCTATCTCCTCGTAAGCAGTAATTAGTTCATCTTGAGCTTTGTAATATGACCTAAGACGTTTTGGCTGACCTTTAACCCCTGTTCCTTTTTTAGAGGTAAAAATCTCAAGAGGCAGTTTCCAGTTGTTGGCATCATCTCCTGTAAAATAAAACAGTATAGTGACATTGTGAAAAGAATAATTAACATACAGAAGAAATTGGAAAGAAACTCAGGGGTTAAAGTTGAAATAAAAAAGTTTTATAACATTTATTTAACCATCTACTAAATTAGTAATTTTTATGCCTAAAAATCAGAATACATACATTTCTACTAAAGAGTATTTTTAGACAAAAGCAACCTAAATGATCTTTGTAAAGAAGAACACAAACTGATATTCTACCATTAGAACCAAATGATGACACTGGACAGCAATGTAAACAGGCAAGCTGCTAGTTCTAGTGGCAAATTAAATCTACTTACGTCCTCTGATACTTGAATTAGATGGAGCAACTTCTGTGAGTCGGACCTTCCTGTTAGCTGCACGTCCCAGAAGAAAATCTTCTTGGTCTATGTTAGTTTCTTGTTCTTCACACTCCTAGAGAAATAAATAAGTGTGACTGTGGTAGTGCTTTGTCAGCTCTGACTGAACTTCATAATGTTAACTTATAAACTGGTATTATTGGTTTATAAGCTAAATCGATATGCTTTTCATGACTCAGTATGTGTATGTGGTATAAGTGGCATGCAAAAAGCCATTTAATTTCCCAGATTTACATGAGACTAACCAATAAAAGCAAGGTGAACTCAGTGATGGACCAAGACTCAACCAGAATGTAAGTTTTAAAATATACAAAATTAGTGCTTAGAAAGGATACCCAAAGCAAGAGCATGACTTTAGAAAATACCTTTTTGATAAGCCAGAGAGGAATGTCTCCCTGACTGAGTCTTCTCTTAGAGTCATCCTGTAGAGGTGTAACATTGAGCAGGACAACGGAACCATCTAGATCAACAGACTTTGATCTCTTCTTTCTTTTCCCTTTGGTACTGGAGACCACATCAGGGGCTTTATCAAGATTGTTGAAGCTATCCTGGCTGTTTGATTTGTCAGTCATGTTGATTTGTTCCCTTTATCAAGTTTCAAGTGCGAACTGAAATTGTTATAAAAAAAATTATATTTTAATTACAAATTTGCCTGGTTATTTTTTAACACTGTTCTCAAGAGGTGAAATTTATTAAAGCAGCTTTAACAGTGTGATTTTCATTAAGCAAGATACAATTAATTTAAAAACCAGTAAATATTTTCATATTTTACAAACAAAAGGTCATTCAAACATGCAACAACCATAGCATCCAGGCATGTAGATTGGTTGAAGATTTGTTAAGAGATCTGATTACAGATAAGACAAGTGTTGAGTGAGAGAAAGAAAACACAAGATGATTGGACAGAGATAATAGATGTTATACTCCATGTAGATGATGGAAATATTTGGACCAACGGACAGACCTAGTTCTAGTGGTAATAATAAGTATAAGAAGAGATAACCAAAAGAGTAATTAAGATGGGAGATAACAATGTTGAATATTTTGATAAACAGCAGGTATGGGCAGCGCAATAGAAGAATCAGGTGAATGTGATATGCACACTGAAGAATAATGGCAATAAATATTGACTTTGCCTAAGCAGACAATTTAGAGATAGAAAAACAGACTCAGAAAATAATGCATGTGACAAATTAATTTGGCAGCAAAATTTAATAAAAACGTGAGTCAATAAGTAATGCATATCTGTTTCTCTGTATCTTTTGTCATGTTTGGACACAATTAATACTCCCTAACCTTTATTTAACAAGAAATACTCAGAAAAAGATCAATCTAAAAAAATTGAAGAAAAAAAAACTCCTACCAAGATATTAGGCAACAAAAGTTAATAAGGTAATTAATAGTGAAAAAATTAACAAAAAAACTCACCTTAAAACAAGTGTCTGATATTTCTTTTTTATTTTCCAACAAGTGATTTGAACTAACTGTCAGGTGTGTGGCATTACATCAAACTGGCAAGTGACTGGGGTGTTGAAAACTAGATCAGGCAGGCTGGACATAGAGATGTACAAAACTGATTGGTTGAGGTTTAATTGCTGATTTGATGACTTAGCAGTTGGAAATTCAATGTCAGGAAATAATCTGTTGAAATAAAACAAAAATAAAACCTACGGCATTAATCAAGATTTAAGTTAGGCATACATTTACTCACTGCATTAAGAAGCTTAAAAATAATTCTATCATCCTTATAACCAATGTATTATAAAGAATATCTCCAAGCTAATGTAACATTATACAGCTGTATTACTTTTTAATTGAGTATTACAGTTCAGTGTAAGAATATTGATTTGGGGTACAAAAACTCCTTGCCAGTGTTTTTGTGTATTTGTAAGACTAACAATTAAAGTAGCCATTTCAATGACACAGTGAATCGGACAGAAAGAAGAGAGTTAAGCTCTTTCTATGACCAATACATATGCCAAGCCACCTTTACATACCAATTTAAACTAAAACCCATCACATCTGTGTGCAGAGAGAGTTGTCATGAGAACCTAACTTATCAGTATGATTGAACCACAGTGACTTAATGGCTAATGCAATTGGTAAAAAAAAAGAAATAACAACTGAGTTGCCACAAAAAAAAAATAATTCACCACAATGTAAGTAAAAGTAAAGTTCCCTTTCAAACCTGACGGTCTATACTTATAGGGTAAATGAAGTAGAGTTCACTTGTTTCCTTGACCTCGGCATAAGAAGAGATAGTGTGGTCAGCACTATGCCCAGCCGCCTTTACTTGAGTTAGGTACCCATCAAAGTTGGGTGGACTCAAGACGGTCTACTGATTTGAACCCGGGACTTATGGGTTAGCAGTCAAGCTCTCTACTCTCTACCGCTAGACCACTCCATCCCAACTCAATGACATAATGATAATGGTAAAACACATTAGTGGTAACTTTGTAATCATCTTCTTCTCCGCTCTTAATTATAATATTGGAGGGCATTTCCTCCAACACAATTAAGTATTAGATTAACTTCTAATCTAGAATCTATTGAATCTATTCTAGATTTAGAAATTAACACTTAACACTACTTAACAGTACTACTTAACACTTTCTAATCTAGATTTAGATCTTTTTGAATCAACCTAGGAACTAGGAAAATCTAGATTCTAGATCTAGATAGAAGTAGAATCTAGTATCTAGATCAATCTAGATTTAAAAAGATAGTCAAGTCTCTCTAGATTCTAGAGACTTAATCATCATCATTATTGATTCATTATTAATTTTATTAATCACAAATGATGATCTATGAAATCTATGCTACTGCTAACTGCCTAACTGGCAGTCAGACTCAGACTGCGAGATCTAGCGCAGTAAAAAAAAAACTCTCTGGATCTATTGTAATTTTTATGAATAGATATATTCTAATCTAGATCTAGATCTCGAATCCATTACAAAATAGAATCTAGTTCAGTTGCAAAAATGTAATTTCGAAGAAATAGAACTAGATTCTAGATCTAGATATCTAGATCTAGATCTAGACTAGTAAGTTGAGTCCGCACACACTGACTACACCTTAGTTCCATATCATGATATTGTGCAAAATAACCTACCAAATGTATTTAAATTTTTACAACTAGGCCAACTGAAAAATATCGATGTCCAGGTTTTTTAAAACCCTAAACCAAAAAACTATACTATTAAGATTTAATATGTCATGACAAAAAAAATCTAAATTAGAGTTTATTGTTAACAACAAAATACAAACGGTATAAAATAAATTAAGTGTACTTACAAGTTTTTGTCGGGCATTTGTCAAAAGTTTTCGTTTTTTAATAGCTGTGGCTAAGCCTGTAACATTTAAATAAGTCTACGCTCTGGTCATCTATGTTCGTCGTCGACAGGTGAAGTGTCGTAAGGTTCGCATTGGGTTCACAGTCTCTTTATATAGGCTACCATGTACACCATTAAATAGGACAAGGTTGTAAAGTAATAACAATTCACGTGAGACCTCTTAAAGTCAAAGATAGGACTGATATAGACTGTAGACGCCTCTATCCTATTTCAGTGTGACGTAGGAGAAACGAAAATAGAAAAAAAAAATAGGTATGCTCAGTTACTACCTTTTGAACACCGGCCCAGATTTATAAAATATGCTAATAAGCTTTTAAGGGTGGTTTTGATTCGCCCAAAGCCGGTCATGTGTTTTCTAATAAATTGGTAGATCTTTACAGCGCAGATTTTCAACATTTTTGAAAAGCCATATTTATGATCTTTTATTCAGATATGGCCTAGATCTATGTAGCAACTCAGCTTTTTTTTTTAAATAAAAGAATGGCAGACAGTTCACATATAACACTAAAACTACGAAAGTTCACTTGGAAAAAAAAATGTTTTATTGCTCTATTATCGAGTATCTATCTATTCATAGCTTGAAAACGTAGTAAACTAATCTTAGTAAGGTGTGTTTCTATACTTAGCTGCGGATAATGTTTCTAGGCAATAAATCAATTCCAATTATTTTTTTTGCACACGCTACTAGCGAGATGATAAATGGAGTGGAAAGATAAGTCACCAACTTGATGTCAATAGCACACGGCATAATGTACTTTAGGTGGTACTTTGTCTTTGAAATATCGCGGCACATAGTCTACATTTTTTCTGTCTTTAAAATATCACGGCAAATAGTCTACACTTTTTCTGTCTTTAAAATATCACGGCACTTAGTCCAGTGGCGTAGCTAGAAGAGGGCGGCCGCCCCGGGCGCCGACCACATAGGGGCGCCAAAAGGGGTAGACAAATTAATTTTAAAAAGCTCATGTTAAGTTAAGCTTATGTATTGATTTATACACTGTCAAGGTAACGAAAATAAACGACTTCAATTTAACACACTGATTTAACTTTTTTCTATATCAATTTTGTGGCACCGAAATAGCAAACGTTAACTGGGAAAGGGGGGGGTGACACTTTTTCACAGACAGGAATAACCATATAGGAGAGAAATGGGAGAGAGGGGGCGCAAAATTGATGGTCCGTCCATGGCGCCGGAGTAGGTCGCTACTCCTCTGACTTAGTCTACACTTTTTTCTGTCTTTAAAATATCGCGGCACATTGTCTACATTCGGTGATACTTTTTCTGCCTAAATGATGCGACAACTTGCTGTTCGCATTTAGATCTAGATCTAAATGGTAAAATCTGCAGTTAAATGCAAACATTTATAATGTTTAGCAACGTTGTTAAATTCACAAATTAATCAACTGTTGCATCATTTGATTTGACAATTATCAGGGATGTGACCAGACCAGGAAAAAAAATTAGGAAATTTTTTTCGGATAATAACTCAATATGTTTTATCTACTTTTTATCGCGGTTAAGCAGCTTTATACTGTTACTGTACTAATTAATTGTTTAATGAAGTTAATATTTTAAATACAAGAAGTTTATGTTACTCTAAAATAACATTGAAAGTCTAGTCTAATTGCAATTTAATGTTTACCTTATAAACAACTTTTTAAAAATTACAATGTAACAAAAGTAGCAATTAAGTTTTATTTTACCATTAAGCTAATTTAATCTGTACTAATCTAGTGTAGATTCTAGATGTACCCCTGTTTTAAATAGGGGGCCAAAAGCCTAACATATATTCTTTTAAAGATTGGATTGGTAAAAATATTTGTCTTCAACTGTAAAGACCCTAGATTAAGATTAGTTACAATTTGAAAGTTTTAGGTTCATGTGATGGAAAAATGAAATGGACCAGGTTAGCTAAAATTAGAAAGGGTCTGACGTGTGAACCAATTTCATTATGATAACCAAGCCACATCGATATTTTTGTTTTTTAGGAATAGCTGTAAATTGTTATGGGTCATCCACGTTTTTTTTGACGATATTTACCTCCCCTCTCTCCTACAAAAGCCAGACTCCCCCCACAGTCTGAACGTATTTTTTCTTCCACAAACAAGACACGGTTGTAGTCACGTTGAGTTTAGTATATTTTTTTTATCTGTAGGCCTACGAAGCATTACGTAATTTCAGGAACAGCTATTAGAAATTGACTGTGACGTCATTTTTTTTTCCACAAGCAGTACCGAAAACGTACTTGGGGTCAAGGTGAGGTCACAAGAGCCACCGTTGCTACGAGGCGGGGCGGGTTAGTCTAGTCCTCATAGTCACCTTTTGCAAGGATTTCAATATTAATTTGAGATTGCGAAATAAAATAGAATCAGAGAGAAACTGTAGATTTAGGCGGGTTAAAATACCGATAGGTAAATTAGGCTATATCGATAGCTAGATTACCAGGCTTAAGAGATGTAAGTTTTAATTAAATAACTGCATTATTTTAGATTACCTTTTCCGTGTTTTTGTTAAATAGTTAACTGAAAATATCAGCGGAAAATTTGGGCTAAAAAAAGTGTGCTTTGAAAAAATCGACCAATCGAAAAGAAATGCGCATATTCGCGTGTCCGTTTGACCTAAGTACAGTAGTTGTCGATTTAAATTTAAATACGAATAAGTGGAATGAGCATGTCGGCCCTTTCCGTAGAAGACATTTCCGGTTTTTTTTCCTAATTTTTAAAGTTTCGTAAAAAATCGACAAAAATTGAAACTCGGCGGAAAAATTCGGCGAAAATCAAATCAGCGGAGGAAAATCGCAACTGAAACGGAAAAATCGGATTTCCGCTAAAATTCGGAAAAGTCACATCCCTGCAATTATACAAATAGCATATATTATATAAAAACTTTTAGTTTTGAAAAATACATTGTCTAGTCTTAAAAAAAAAACTGTTTACATTTTCAATAAAACGTGGAAATCTAATGATGTCATTTTCAAAGTCTTATTTAACAATACAAATTTTAAAATTCCACATGCCACCCGATAATAAGAAGTGTTACATCAGACAGGTAATAAGACATATTGGTCTACCAAACAAAACAATATGCAGTATCTTGCTGGAGAGCTATCAAAAACACGAATCGGACAACATTAAATCGTGATTTTTTTTTTACAGAACGTATGTGCTCCTTAACATTTAGTTATCAGTAATTATAAATATTTTTTTTTTAATGGGATAAAAACTAATCATAATTGAAGAGTCCTATCGTTATCAAATCATGACTTGCAAGTGTAAGTAACAAGGCAAACTTGACCCCATATACAAGTTATTTAGATAAATGTGCTTGAATGAATTGAAAGAAAAAAAATAGTATTCAATTCAGATTATATTTCGTATGACGTGTTTCTACCTTCTTTCATTAACAAAGCGATGTAGTTTAAAAAAAAACTGAAATAGATAGACAGTAGTACACTTTTTATTTTATACCAAAACATCATCATCATTCCTGTGAACCCATTGTGGAGCGTAGGGACACAACCACACCTCTCTATCGTACTCGGTTAAGGGCGATTTCTCCAAAACATTCATCTCATTATTAGCATACTTAGTTATCAAATAGTACGCTTATACACGTATACAGAAAAGTGTGATCATTGTGTCACTGTCCGTTTCCTATAACGGATTTAGATGATCTCGTATGACTTTTTTCAGTGTTTCTTCCAGACTTTTTTTCTCCGGAGGGGGGGGGGGGGGGGCGGCACTGGTAAAAGTATGTTTTCTATATAAATTCAATTTCGTTGGGGGGGGGGGCGGTAGACTTCCCTCGGACCCCCCCCCCCCCCCCCCTCCGAAGAGATGCCTGGAAGAAACACTGACTTTTTTTCAGTTTGTGACTTCTAAAGATAGTCAGTCTAGACGTCAACAATGTTATGATTCCGCAAATACGAAACAGCAACTATAAACTTTACACCCAGTACGTTGAAAGCTGTTACCCGTAAGCTAATGAACGAAAATTCGCACACCGCTAAATGTCAAGTACTCTATACAAAGCTAAAAATAGACGTTCGAACGGTGGTGAATGGCACTTGATTTTTTAAGGTCAGCGATGATAGATTATCATTCTGTTTGTCTGAAAACCAGATCGACGCGTTCTAAAGAACGGCTTGCGGCTAATCAGAGACAAAAGTTATACACGGTCCATGGAGCAATTGAAGTAGAGTTCACCTGTTTCTGTGACTTCGGCATATGAAGAAATAGCGTGGTCAGCATTATGCCCAGCCGCCTTTCCTTTCTCTAACATGAGTCAGGTTCCCATCAGAGCTGGGAGGGCTCAGGGAGGTCTTACGGAATCGAGTCCGGGATCCGAACTCGATTCTTTCGGGTTAACAGTCGTGCGCTCTACAAACACCTTTGAAACATATAACGAAAGGGAATCACCTTCTTGCGGTCTACCTTGTAACTTTATACCTTATACCTTAATATATAAGACGATTTGAACAACTGCCCACTTAAGTCTGCTTTATATATATATATATATATATATATATATATATATATATATATATATATATATATATATATATATATATATATATATATATATATATATATATATACAAAAATATGTTCGTATAATCATGTGTATAACAATGTCTTCCTTCATCGTACTATAATTTTTCCTTCATATGCAAATGTATGTTTGTCGATATCAATAGAATTCAATAGACAGGCCTCTTATTTTTATTTTATTTTAAAACAACCTTGAACTTGCTAAATACGTGTCTGCATAAAGTCATTACCCTGGTCTCGCGAAATCGCAATGACTCGACATTTTACTCTCAAATGGTACCGATACGTGGCTAAAAATAAACTATTTATTTTTAGCAACACAATGTCAGCCAAGCCCACGAGAGCACGTTAAATGGACGAGAGTGTAATAAAATGCTTATCAACACATCAAGTTTTTTATTAGTAGCAGTAAACTTTACGGTAAAGTCAGTTAGTGTTTGATTTCTAAATGAGGTTGAAGTTTTTTATAGCTGTATTGTACGAAATATATGAGCTTGTAAAAAGTATGTTTTAAAAAAAAACAATAAAAAAAACTGAGAAATAAAATCTAAGGTCTGTGATTGGGTGGACATTTTGCACACGCACTCTCGTATACGGTCGTTGCCGGCTAATTAGCCAGGCCGGCCGGAACTGCGGAACCGGATAAAATTGTCGCCTCCCCCCTCCCCAAGCGTATCGAACTGCTTTGATGTGGGGAGGGGGGGGGGCAGCATGGACGAAGCGGCCGGCCCCCGCCCCCCCCCCCCCTGGACGATTTTAAAAAAAATTAAGTAGAAATATGTACTTTAACCAGTGCCGCCCCCCCCCCTTTCCCAACCCCCCCCCCAACCAGAGATATGTGTGAAAAAAAAATGCTTTCGGGTTAGCATACTGGACCAACACTGTACTCATTAGGACACGCTATCAAGTATAAAAATAAACTGCAGGTTTTTCGTTCTTAGTTGCAATAATAAATGGGATTTCCGCCAACAAAATGATGTATCACGTGGTCACTGTGCTGTGACTGCCCAAGAACAATAATCAGCAAGGCCGCAGTTGTTTAAAATTTTGGAGTTGTCTTTCTTAGATGTGTCGCTGTCCACAACTAACGAGTCACATCTGCCCGGGGGTTCGAACTCGGGACTTTTTCCTACAGAAGAGGGCGGAAGGGGGGAATTTGCCATTTCCGGGCACAAGAAGAATTTCTGGGGGGGGGGGGGGTGGCGGACACTGCTTAAAGTATGTACTTATTTTATTAATTAAAAAAAATCTATTTCGTCCGTGGAGAAGTGTGGACGTTGTCGGGGGGGGGGGGGGGGGGGCACTTCCTCAAAGAGATGCCAGAAAGAAACTTTGGAACTGCTTGTTAAAATTAAGATGACTGTAATACAGGAGACATAATGTTGAAAGATTTTATTTTGTTTAATTTAATGTTGGTTTTTTTTTCATGGCTTAACATAATCCTATCGCAGTCTATTGTATGCTTGCAAAATATCAGCAAAAAGGCGCATTGTTGTTGTTTTTTTCATTCTTAATTAACAACACTGTCAAGTGAGTAATCACTCATAACATTCTCACATATTTGCTAGCACCTCAACAGAGTTTCTTCCAGACATCTCTCACGGGGGGACGACGACCCCCCCCCCCGAAAAAAGTCTACCGCCGAGATGGATTTTATATAGTAAACATACACTTTTACTAGTGTCCGCCCCCCCCCCCCCCCCCCACCCCTAAAAAAAGTCTGGAAGAAACACGGCACCTCAATCACAATACTTCCACTTAACATTAACCTTACCCTTTCTATAATTATTACATTTTCTCTCTGATTTTATAAGTAGGCTAGAGATCTTCTAAACAACGCCATCCTGACAACTTACCCAAATAACACTAGCTGATGTAAACACACAAACAATGCATTCACGATAAATCAGGGACGAGTGAAATATGCTCAGCTCACAAGGAGAGAACAGTAAAATCGATAATTCATTTATCGTATCGTCAGGCGTACAAGCTATTGCAGTAATGATTAACCGATAAAAATCGTAAACATAACGACAGAGGCTTATGAGATTTAGCAAGAAAAGAAAAAGGAAAATATTAACGAGAGAAATACAACTGTCTAAACATAACAGTAAACCGCTTAATTAAGCCGTGAACCTTTATTTTTATTTTGTACTAAAACACTTTCAGACGACAATCCTTTCTAAATAATTACGTTCAAAGCAAAATCAAAAGAACGCAATTCAAATTAGCATACCTATAGCCTACTTCTGCTTTTCTAAAACACTTGGTCAGTGTTTCTTTCAGGCATCTCTACCGCCCCCCCCCCCCCCCGAAATAAAATATTATAGAAAATATTTTTACCAGTGTCCGCTCCTCCACCCCAACCAAGTTTTTTCCAGGCAACTCTTCGGGGGGGGGGGGGGGGGTTCCCTTCCCGAACGAAATGGAATTTATATAGAAAATATATACTTTCCCGGGGGCGGACACTGTTAAAAGTTTTAACAGTGTCCGCCCCCGGGAAATTTTTGCCCCCCCCCCCCCCCCACCCCCGCAGAAAAATTCTGGAAGAGCACTGCCCTCAACCCCCTGAGGAAAAAGAAGCCTGAAAGAAACACAGCACACCGTTGGTGTTGTGGTAATTTAGGAGGGTGAATAATTCTATGATCATTTCTGTACCATATAATATAACTCAAGTAATCAGAAAATTGAAGTAGAACTTTCGTATTGCAATATATTGAAATCAATATCGAGTTTTACACCGGCCTGATTCTGAAAAACAGATTTGAAATCATGACTTTTTATACACGTGTATATGTGTAAGAGAGAGAAAGAGAGAGATACTATTAGTGTGTGACAACATTAACCATTGCTCCCGCTTTATTGCACAACTTCAGTGGCCTAGCGGCCCTTCCCGGCGCCCGGGGACAAACTTTCAATTTGGCGCCCCCCCCCCCAACCCCCCCCCCCCCGGACAAACTTTTAATTTGGCGCCCCCCCCCCATATTTTTTTATATTTATAATGCAAAACTGCAGCTAAAATGAGCTTTTAATTTTTTCAACCCAATTTGGCGCCCCTAAGGTCGGCGCCCGCTGACATGCACCCCCGCCTCCCCCTCGCTACGCCTCTGCACAACTTTATTGATAGAATTGCCACAGAGGGCTACACTGAGCGATGCAGGGTGGTGTCTCATTGTGTTTATCAGAGCATAGAGGTCACTTAAAAAAGTAATGCTCCTAGGCGCGACAACCTATATACTGACCCCCCCCCCCCCCTCCTAAAAAAACGAAAAACTACAGCAGCTGAAGAAATATGAATGTCAAGCCTTTGACGTCACATCCTTTAATTTCTAAACAGGAGATGCAGAGCATGACAACAGTTTCATTTCCATAACATTTTACAATATGCATCCTTTAAAACATAAACCGGGAGTGATCTCCCCTAAACTTTCTCGAATATTCTTATATGACACTACGGGGATGGCAACTCGGGATATAGACATCCTTTTTAATCCATTTTTAATTACTTAAATCTGGACAGAGGCGTAGCGAAGGGGATGGGGGGCGGGTGGTGCGAACCGCACCGGGTGACACCATTTAGGGGGGGTGACACCAAGGCAAAAAATAGCAAAATATATAAAGAAAAATTTGAGGGGGGTGCAAATGGAAAGTTTGAGGGGGGGTGCTAATGGAAAATTTGAAAGTTTTCCCCCGGAAAAGGTCGCTACGCCTCTGGGGGGGGGGGGGGGGGGGGGGGAAAGGGGTGACACCATTAAGTGCCGCACCGGGTGACACCCGACCTCGCTACGCCACTGAATCTGGATTTATAATTTCTGCTCGATTAAAATAAGTCCTCTATACTCCGGGTGTGATGAAGGACTGAGGTGTAAAACTGTGAAAACTCAAAATTTCATGTGATTTTTGTGCACAATTACAATACTTTCTCTATACTCTGTATACGAGAAAGTAAAAATGAGTGCGAAAATTCAGCGCAAACTACATCTGTTTTTAAAACGTTTTTCTTAACTCAGCTTCGCGTTTGTTTGTTTGTTTGGATGTTTGTTGTTAAAATTGACATCGAAAATTAGCCCACTTCTGATTGCTCTAGAGACCTGAAATTTGGCATGCATGCTACTTTCGCCTAACAATTTCAGATGCAATCATAAAAACTAGCAATTAGTGACCGTAATTAGCTTAATTTAATTACGCCCCAAGGACCATAAAATTGAGGACATGATTTCTAAAGATACCGACAAGACTGGAGGCCTATCGACACAGTTACTTCGGCCCCAATCGATGTGAGCGCGCTGGCCGTGATCGTATAGTGGTTAGTACTTCGCGTTGTGGCCGCGACAACCCAGGTTCAAATCCTGGTCGCTCAAGATTTTTAGTCCGTGTATTTATAAACACTTTTTTAAAAACCACGTTTTTCATGTGTAGCAACGGACTAAAAAGGAGAAAATAAAATACTTAAAAAAACTTTTAAAAAAACCACGTTTTTTATGTGTAGCAACGGACTAAAAAGGAGAACGGACACGGTAACATATTGTTAACGGTGACACGGTTGGTACGCTGGGCATGCTAAAATACACATAAACACGTTTTTCCTTAACTCAGCTTCGCGTTTATTTGTTTGTTTATGGGAGATTTGATCACGTGATTCGTGAGTAGATCTCCACGCCAGCAACGTAAATTACACCCTTTCTCTGTTTAAAGCGTATCGGTCGCTCAAGATTTTTTTAGTCCGTGTATTTAAAAACACTTAGTCAAGTCATACTTAATCAAGTGATTAGATAAAGTAGAAAATAAACTATATAAAAAACTTTTTAAAAACCACGTTTTTCATGAGTAGCAACGGACTAAAAAGGAGAAAATAAAATACTTAAAAAAAGCTTTTTAAAAAACCACGTTTTTCTTGTGGACTAAAAAGTAGAAAATAACTATTTACATACATTTGATGACAAAAAACGTGGGTCGGGCAGATGGGTCGGGAAATTTGATGGTGAACGTACCCACGTTTTTTGTCATCAAATGTATGTAAATAGTTATTTTCTACTTTTTAGTCCACAAGAAAAACGTGGTTTTTTAAAAAGCTTTTTTTAAAGTATTTTATCTTAGATTTATCTACAAGGCGAAACCTTGAGGCGTGTAATCCCGTAGAAGTCAAATCGCTACGGCTCACTGAGTCAAAAAATGAAAGGGATTTAGTTGAAAGGAGAAATTCAAATTTGGCTTGCATTCTTCAAAGTCAGTTGTTTTTAAAATAAAGTATAAACATACCTACACAATACCTTTCTGGTAGACTAAAACAAATTGCCTAAACAAAACAGTTTGAGTACTGAGTACAAAGGTAGCACCACTCTAAAACCTTTACGGACCAGGCGCTCAATGGGACAGATAAAGTAGAGTTAGGCTGTTTCAGTGTTCTCGGCATGTTATACTCAGTGTTTCTTCAATCTTTTTTCTCCGAGGGGGGATGGGGGGCACATTATATTTTCGGGGGGGGGGGGGGGAGCGGAAATTTTTTTACGGGGGTGGGGTGCAGACAGTGGTAAAGTATTTGTTTTCTATAGAAATTCTATTTCGTTTCCCAAAGAGATGCCTGGAAGAAAGTCTGGTTATACTGTGGTAAGTTATGGGAGCAGGACAATACCCCTCCCTAGACATTACCCACCGGAACAATCACTCCCCCCCTTGTTAATTACATTCCCACCCTCCCCCTAGAGTTGGCGTTAAGATTGATGTTTGGATTAGGATTAGCAACAGGTTTGTAGTTGAGGCTTGGGGTTCTTCAGAACTGGAGGGAGGGGGGTGTAATGTCTATGCCCTGTCGCCTTTTACTTTCAGGTGCTTCTAAGGGTTAGCCGAGAGAAAGGGCGTTCACCGGACTAGATCATACGTATTATGTTAGAATTATTTTTAGACATTTTTACACTGAGCAGAAATTTTGAATAACTTATCATTTGACACGGGGAGCTATTTCATTATATTTAATGTCACTCAGCAAAGTGCTAATAGACGCGTATTTACATAATTATTCATTCATTCTTAATAGCAAAATAGGCTCCAGGCATGGTTATGTAATGGGTCCCCTACCCGTATGGAAATTATATCAAGCCTATTTTATGATAAGAGATGGATATAGGCCTACCAATACGTTGAGAAAACCAGCAACAATTATTTAAATGAAAAAATGATAAAATGAAATCCACAAGGTTCAAGACAAAGAGGGAGATCAAGAAGCTCCTCGCGTAGAAAAAATAGAAAAGGGCATGAAAAAAAAAATTGGAAAGAGATGGAAAAAATGTAAATAAACGGCAAAGGACAGAAAAGAATGACAGAGTATTGTAAATGGCCAATGCTCCACTTGCCGTTGAAAAAAAGGAGAAGAAGAAGATGCACAAACACGTTAAACTAAACCGAGAAAGGGAATGGTGTCGTCAATTATGTGATTAACAGGTGGTCTCTATGTCCGTTAAGGAACACGGGCTTAGGCTCATGATACTTTGCTTACGCCTAAAGACGTTTCTGCTATTGCTAAGCGCATTATGTACGTGTGTGCGTGTGTGTGTGCATGTGTGTGGTGTGGTGTCTGCGCGCATGTGGTGTGTGTGTGTGCGTGTCTACAATTATGTGCGTGGAGCAACAATGACAGTTCCTAAACCTAACAATGGGTAAAGACAGGCTAATAGCCAGGACAGCCAACCAATTCATTTTTACTAAAGGTCACTCTCGGGTAAGTCAACAAGGGCACTGGTCGAAATATGTGCACCATAGTTGCGTCCCCTCTCCCAATCAAATCAAACAGTCCCGCAGCTATAATTGAGGTTTCAAATGGAAATTTTTGCCACATTTCAAAGTAAAATATTTCCAGATTTACTACAATTCTAAAGTTAATTGGCAATTTAGCAATACTGCAAAAAAAAAATTAAAAATTGCAATATTAAAAGTTGCAATATTCTATTTCAATAAAAAAAAATAAACCGGGAGTGATCTCCCCTAAACTTTCTCGAATATTCTTATATAAAATAACAGGGGATGGGAACTCGGGCTATAGACGTGATTTTTAATCCATTTTAAATACTTAAAGTTTTAAAAATAGAATAAAATCTCGTAGACAAATTAATTGCACACCAAGTGAACGCCAAATAAAAAAGCGCATAATGGTGCGCAATATTATTATTACTTTTAAAATTTACATTAGTTTTTTGAGAAATCGGAAGTAGCGTAAAGTACTACTTCCAGTCAACGGAAATGACTCAAAATTTAATAGAAGGTAGAGAATTAGATCTTTTACTTACATATGAAATTTCATTTATCTATCTGAAATAGTACTCAAGTTATAGGCTTTTGAAAAATTCAAAGTAGGAAAAGTACCACTTCCGGTTATCGGAAATCGCTCAAAAGTTGATACGGATCTACGATTTGGATTAAATACTTATATATGAAATTTCATCAACCTAGCTGTAACGGTACTCAAGTTATCGTGTTTACACACGGACAGACAGACAGACACACAGACAGACACACAGACATACGGACAAGATTGCAAAATTATGTTTTTCCGTATCAGTGAGGTGTGAAACGTCGAGATTTGTAAAAATCTCGATTTTTTTTTTTGCACGATTACAAGACTTTCTCTATACTTCGTATATACGAGAAAGTATAAAGGAAGAAACGATACTAAAAATAAATGAAACGTAGGCTACATAATTTACCGAAGAGTAAAATAACTTTACTATACATGCAACACAAAAGCGAGAAGCAGCAGGTTATGTAATTGTAATAATAAAAGATTAGCATACACAGCAACCCTGTCAGCTGGGCTTAGCCGCGGTTTTTCCCCCTTGCAATTATTTCTGTGTAGCAGGTGGGTTGGCTATTTTATGTGTCTTGCTAATGTACGCACACAGTCTTTTTAATGGGCGATGTAGGTCTTGCAAGTGAATCCAATACACTGAACAACCAAGTTTGAAAATCCCTGCATCGCGCTCAGGGCGGGGATTTCCGAAAAACGTAGATATAAATGTACTGTTGTAAACATAAATGTACTGCTGTTGGACTCCCGGTTAAACATCCCTAGTTAACACTGCCCTCTCCCCTTTCCACAGACCAAATAAGAATAAGACCAGCACTATCCCTTCCAGTAGCGTAGCGGGGGGGGGGGGGGCATATGTCCCCGGAGCCGACCTTTTGGGGCGCCGAAATGGGTTGGAAAAATAAATTGAAAGGTTGAGGGGGGTGCAAATCGAAAGTTTGAGGAGGGGGGGGGGGGTTGCAAATCGAAAAGTTTGTCCCCGGGCGCCGGGAAGGGTCGCTACGCCTATGATCCCTTCAATAAAGTGATTAAGTCGGATTCAGACAGTCGTATAGGTGTTAATAAAAGGGGAAAATTTGGGGACTCGATCCAGGGGGGGGGGACTGAGTTGACCGTGCCCCAGTCAACCTGTTCTTTAATACACATTCGTGTCTTATGTAATCTTATTGAGGGTACTTAGCTTCTCATCAGTGTTTCTTTCAGGCACCTATTCGGAAGAGGGGGGACGGGAACTACCGAAAATATATACTTTTACTTGCACACCCCCCCCCCATCTCGAAAGAAAAGAAGTCTGTATGAAACACTGCTTCTCATGTTGAAATAAGTAGACGATAGTTTGCGGGAGGGGGTTGTGAAAAAAATAGGACTAATTATATGCAGGTAAGCGTCGTGCCATTTAAATACAAATGTGGCAGGTGTTGCATAGTTCTTCAGTTGTTGAAGTCATCATTAATGACACTGTGTACTCAACATGTAATTCTGCCTCTCCACTCCCTATCTAGAGCTAGGTACCCATCAGAGCTGGGTGAACCCTGGGACATCCTCACGAACCAAACTTGTGTCAAATTTGCGGGAGTCTCACTCTTAGTGGTCTAGAGGTAGCGCGCTAGACTGCTAACCAGAAAGTCTCGAGTTCGAGTCAGTAGAACGTCCTTAAGTCCACCCAGCTCTGATGAATACCTAACTCACGTTGGCGAAAACAAAGGAGGCTGAACATAGTGCTGACTACACCAACCCTTCATATGCCGAAACAGAAGAACTCTACTTCACTTGTCCCATAGACCTTCAGCTTTAAAAGGGAACTTTAACACTTATATGACACAAAGATAAATATTGACTAAGAGAGCATAAAATGATTAAACAAGCGAGAAATCGATTATTCGATTTAAATCGAATGTGATTCCCAATATGAAATTCATCTGCAGTTTCTCCGTTCGATACTCATTGATTTGTGACGTCATCACGTTTCAGGCCATTCACCCGCTCCACTTTAGGAGAATTCGGGGGGGGGGGGGGAGGGGTGGAGGAGCCTGGATGTGTTTTGTAGAACCTTGGGAGGGGGGGGGGGTGGTAGTGGAGTAGTGAGGTGGACCAGGTTTATCAGGAGAAGGTGGCAAATTGGCACTGGTGCAGCTGACTTGTACGAGAGCGGGGGGGGGGGGGGGGATTAGTCTGCATTTTCCCAAAATCATTACGTAAAAGCCGGCGATAAAAATCAAGAACCTAAAAAAAGGCGGCTAGACATTATATTGATTATACTCATTGGAGTATTGGTATTACGGATGTCCGGCAATAGACGTTTACAAAAAAATAGGTGTGTTATGTTGTTAATAGTTTGTAATCGCAGATTTAGTGTTAAGGTTAGGAATTTGGTAAGGGCTATGGTAGGGCTTAGGGTTAGCGTTGACACTGCAAGTCATGGATGTGAATTAGTTTATTGCCAGTAATCTAACACCCGCGGTTTAAGAAGATGTCATTGGGACATTATCGGGTAGACACGCATACCCCCCCCCCCCCCCCCCATTCTTTATCTGTCGTGGTCACACATGCTAATTTGAATGCTATTAGTCATGTAGATAAGTGCGCAAAATGAATGAACAATCCCAACAACAACCAAAATCAATGTAGCCCAATAACATGACCCGCCTTACAATTGTAAAGCTATTTACAAACTGTTAACATTGTTGGTCGATAAATCTCTACAACAGTGGAGTTATCGCCCATCAGGTGTAGTAAAGCCGTTTTTAAAACTGTAAACAAATAGAAAATTCGTAGGCAGGGTGTTTTTCAGACACGGCGAGAGAGGGGTGGGGTTGCACTTAAAGCTTACGGGGTTCGAACACTGGTTTAACGATATTATATAGGCCTAAGTTATATAATTATATTTTTGCCAAATTCATTGGGAGGGGGGGGGGGGGGGGGAAGGCGGAACACAGTAAATGTGTATCGAGGGAGGGGGGGCTGTGATAGTCACACTAATGGAGCCTATGTAGCAGGCGATATGGCTTATCAATATTATAATTGGTAAAGAAGAGCGAGATTTGTGGTACATTACTCTCTGTAGGACAGGCATATGGGTCAGTGTAGGATGAGACCTGGGGGGGGGGGGTGACTTTTATTAAAAATCTAAAGCTGGTTTATTACATCTATTTTTTTTTTAAATCCAAACACTAGGCAGTAACCACAGACCCAATGATCAATCATAGCCAAAATCCCGACCCTAATATCTATAATCTATCTACAGGCCTAGGGCATATCGGACGAAAGGACATATCGATACTCAAAAACGAACTGCTCCGCCGGTGACCATAGCAGTAGTCCGTATTTAAATCGATACAATATTTATCATAGC